>NC_088924.1:4557500-4645000 GCF_038396675.1 Hydra vulgaris
CTTACTTTTAATGGTCAGTCGTGTAAAGTAAATTACTTTAAAAGCTACTTTTGGTTATGCTATGTAAAAAAATTTCATCGAAATGTAATTTACTTTTTATAAGTAAAAAAAATTATTTATGAAGTAAACTTACGTAAATATAATATTTAAAAAACATAACTCTTACTTTACAAAGTAAAATAAAACTACATCATATCAACAAATTACTTTTACGTGTAAAAATAACTAATTAGCAATAACAGCTTACATAAAAGTAATTTGAATAAAATTGTTATTTACTTTTACAAATAAAATTAATTTTTACTTTGAAATTTTATTCTTTACTTTGTAAGTAAGAAAAATCTATGTTATATTATATACTTTCTCAAAGAAAAGTCATTTCATGTTGATTTAACACAAATTTTGAGATAGGAAGCGTATTCAAATGCCTGTTTAAAGGCACTTCTGGGTAATACTTTAAGTATTACTCTGATGTATGTGGGCAGTGTTTGTAGTGGGGTATCGGGAAAGGATTTTTTTCACGTATACCATAAAGGGTAGTTCTATTATAATAAGGGGCAAATAAGCTATGGGTAATTCATGCATGTGTAATTTTTAAGTATATCACTGCTCGTTAGAGCGCGCTTTTTCTCCAGTTTTTTTTCTTTGTATTTGCCTTTTCAATCAAGTGTTTTGTTATGGTAATATGACGCAATATAAGATTTTTGGTATCCGCAAGGACATCGACTGCTAAAACAGTTTTCAAAAAATTATAAGTCATTTAAATTATCTAATATAGTTTATATGATTAAAGGAGTGTTTATCAGATAATATCTGTTATTGCGTGTTATCATATTTAATCAATTTGAAAAAAGATGGTAAGGATAGCTGTTTAATCTTCTACTATAGGTTGTGGGCACCCTAACAACCTCCTTTTTGTTGCGTTGGTGTCTAACCAGCACAAGGATAATTAGAAAAATAAAATCTTATTCAATTAAAATAATACTTTAGAATAAACCTGTCATTTTATTTTCAAACGTTAGTTTGACTTCAAAAGATGTTTGTCGGCAATCAGTTGTCCCTGAATCTTGCGATTAATTTTTCACTACCTTCCAGACTAGTTAGAGCTCTGAAACTTCCAGCATTTGTGTAACTTTAATTAAAGTACATCTTAAAATTGTTTTCAGAGCCAACTGGAGAACTCCACTATTTTGAATCTCAATTTTTTTTTTTTTTGATTTTACTTTATCTTTCAGACTATACTTTGATTTTACTTTATCTTGACAGCATTTGTGTAGTTCCGATAAACATGCCTGTTAAGTTTGTTTCCTGGAAAAGGGGGTGGTCGTACCCTTATTTTTTTCTCTAATATTTTGTTTTTCTTTAAAGTTAGGGTAACTTATTAGAAAGAAAGATTTTTTGAAAAAAAGCTTTGAAAAGGCATTATTTTAGATTTATTTATTTTAGTATTAACTTGTCTGTAGGAAATAGGTTAGTAGCCCTGATAAAAATTTACCGTAAAGGAGCATATTTGTAGCTATGCGGCTGCTTTTCGCTTCTCTTATTCAGCGTGGTTGTTGTCACGGCCGTCCCAAAAAGGTCTCTCATTAGGGAGGGGATCGTATGTGTTTTTTGCCAACTAAAGACACACAATAAATAAAAGAAAAGGGTCCTCGATATTTGACATTTGCCAACTATACTTCAAAACTTGCCAACTGAAATGCTAAATGTACAAATGAGCTAACACAAATGCATATTAAACAGCTTGGGTTTGGGGGATATCCCCTTCATCTTCCGTTCGGAACGGCTCTGGTCAGCCCTGGTTGTAATAACCACTCTAACAGAAATGAAATTTTTTTTTGTTGTTGTTAATTTTTTAATAGCTATTCATAAAACTGTTGTCTGGAATGAACTAATTTCAGTCTACTCCAGACAACAACTATTTCTTTATTATTCTATTATCTAACAATTATTCTAGTTAGTCATTTCCAGAAATGACTTTCATTTTGGTTTGATTGGTTTTTAACAACAACCACGCTGAATAAAAGAAGCCAAAATACAAAAATTAGAATAAAATTGCACAATGCAGAGCCGTTCCAGGGCAAGATCAATAAACCAGACAGTATTTTAAAAGAAACTTTAAAATAACTAATGTAAATAACACCAAGATTAATTTTTAAAAAAATTAAGGTTAAAAAAGTAAAAGTAATTAACTTAAAAAAATGTATATCTTTTTATAACCACAACAACCACTTATTTTAATTTATTTAATATAGCGAATTTAGTAGAATGGTTTTCTATACAATAGACCATATAATTTAAAAAGCACACTTTCAAATTTTAAATTATATGGTCTATTGTATAGAAAAGTGTCTCGATGTTATTTTATCATACAGATGAAATAACATCAAATTCTTTTTTTTTTCAGTAAATTTTTCTTACTTTTTTTACTTTAAATTTTCAAAAATTTAAAGTAAAAAAATTAACAAAAGTGCCAATCACAATATTTGAACAACTAGATTCCAATCACATATTTAAAATCAGGCCTGTAACAAGCTTTTTGTTTTTGTTTGAGAATTTAACTTTATGTAACGACATGGAGCAAACTCCGAACATTCATATATTCATGTTTATGTAAAGCTTTTCAAAAGTATTGCGATAATCGGAGTCTGTAAACAATAAACCCCGAAAATGTTAACTTCCCTTGTATGCCATTAGAGTGAGGGCGATAACATTTATATATACTTTTTTTAAACATTTTAAACTAAATTTAAGTTCATTTACAAGTTTTTAATGTCATGCAATAAGTTCTTAGTGTTCAAAATCAATGACCATATAATTTTAAGCAACCTCCCCAATTATTTAGGCGATTTAAAATATTATCTTTAATTATGTTATAACTTCGTCGGCCAATTAAATTCTGTTCCTCATTCAAAAGATTGGAGCAAAAATTAGTTTAACTCTTTTTTCGTATAATTTTTATAAGCGACTTTAGCCTACAAGATCATTTGTATTTTTCAAACAATTTTATAATATTGTTTAAATTATTTCTCAATTTATCATTATTAATTTGATAATTATCAACCACGGCATTAAAGACATTCTTTAATGTAGTGGTTGATTTTAAATTTTTACAATTTTTTATTTTTAAAAACTTGCCGTTACAAATTATTATTATAATTTTTTTTTTTGTAAAATATATGAATGGCAGGGGCAAAAAGAAGACAAAAATAGTCTTATTGCCAAGCCCCTAAATATCCGTACATTATTAAGTCATTAAAAACTTGTCATTAAAAATTGATGATCATTTGTTTTTCTGAAGTTTGAGTTTAATTTTAATTTAATTGACAATTATAGTTTTTAAAGTTTAATTTAATAATAATAATAATAATAATAATAATAATAAATTATTATTTGGATTATTTGGTCCAATATGCATAACTTTGCATTTATCTACATTAAGCTTGAATAACCATTTGCTTGACCAATCCAACAATTTATCTAAATCACCTTGTAAATTACTCTGCTCAGACTCACCTTGCAATATTGAAATTATTTTTGTATATATTTTTGTAAACTTACAACCAAATCATTGATGTATATAATAAACAATAGCGGACCAAGTACCGAATCTTGAGGATTGAAACTTAAAACCAATTTCCAATCTGAAACACTATCGCACAAAACAATTCTTTGAGTTCTATTACTTAAAAATGCTTTGCACCAATTTAAGAGTTAACCATTTATACCATAACTAGCTAACTTTCCTTCGTCCATGATATCCTCTATATAAATTCTTGCGGCATTATAAGGTTCAATATGTCATCTGGCGTTGCCATAACTGAATCCTAAGATTCTTTTCCTTCTATTTATACTCTTATTCCTGTTCTGTATTTTACCATCCGGAACTTATCACAGCAATATACATATGGACCAAGAATCCGGACTAAGAAGTTGAACACTGTTGGTCCCAGGTCCCTTGTAACAAGCGCGCCGCCCTTATGGCCATAAACTAGAGCTCGGGCGGCGCGCTTGTTAAAAGGGACCTGGGATTAACAGTGTTCAACTTCTTGGTCCGGATTCTTGGTCCATATGTATATTATAATATATTATAATATACATATATTATAATATACATACGGATTCTTGGTCCATATGTATATTATAATATACATATGGACCAAGAATCTGGACCAAGAAGTTGCACACTGTTGGTCCCAGGTCCCTTGTAACAAGCGCGCCGCCCTTATAACCATAAACTATAGCTAGGGCGGCGCGCTTGTTAAAAAGGACATGGGACCAACAGTTTGCAACTTCTTGGTCCGGATTCTTGGTCCATATGTATATTGCTGTGATAAGTTCCGGGTGGTAAAATACAGAACAGGAATAAGAGTATAAATAGAAGGAAAAGAATCTTAGAATTCAGTTATGGCAACTAGAATTCAGTTATGGCATATTGAACCTTTATAATGCAGCAAAGAATTTATAAAGAGGATATCATGGACAAAGGAATGTTATGGGCACCATTATGGAATCAGGGCATAGTACTCCATTTAATAGCAGAGGTGTAGTAGGGCATAAAAGACTAAGATAACCAACACCGCAAACACCACCATTATATGATATACCGTTTAATGCTGGACAAACTTCTGCAATACCTGGCGTTTCATCATCTCCTGATCAAGGTAGTTCGTTGGTCACTGAAAATAGTAGTGGCGTACCAATAAGAGCCGAAAATCACAACATACATTTTGCCGATCATCAATATAAAGAAATTACAACTGTTAAAACTATATATCAAATGTAATGTAATAATATATCAGAGGACCCATTTTATATTCCTTGGGAAAGTATTTGTATTCATCCTTATGAATCGTTAAGGAACTTAATGAAAGGTGTTTATAAATGGAAACTTCATAAAGCTTGTGTTAAATTTGATACTGGAAGAGCATTTTTAATACAACCACCAACAAATGCTAATGAAATACAAAAGGAGGCTAGCGATTGGGAAATGTTATTTTTTGCAGGTGGTGACAATGGACCTCCTAATTTAATGGTATTTCAATTATCTACTGATGCCGATAATTGGTATAGCCAAAATTATGGAGCGGATAGCATTGTATATACTAAGCCACCACAACGAGGACTGTTTTATGGCTTTGATAGTTCTTCTCAAATACATGTAAATAGAAGAGATCCTTGTTGGATGACGAAGATAGCAGGACGACAAACATTTGGTTATTTTGAGTGGGCTCATAACTTACATTATGATTCACCGTTGCGTAATCTTATAGAAGTTCTTGGTAATAATGATTGTTTTTATAAAGATAGTGATAAACTTTGGGATAAAATATTTACTTGGGATAATGATTCAGAAGTAGAATTTCGACATTATCCACGATTTGATTATATTGGTGGTTATGTAATTTCACCATATGTTCATTTTAATATCTATGAACAAAGACGTAAATTATCAAAATTATTAGTTGATCAAACAAATGAAACAGTATCACCAAGAGGTGAGTTATTATTTCGAGATTTCGAAACATTTTTACTACAATATGAATTAGAAGGTTTATAAACAATGACAAATAATGATGAAGATACTTATTCTGCTGGAAGTCCTAATAAAAAAAGATGTTATAAAAAATTTAATCAAGTTGAAGGATTTTAAGAACAAAAACTTAGCCCATTACCAACATCTTATGTGCAAACATATTTTAAAAATAATATAATGAAACCAATATATTTTTGGCCTAATCAATTAAAAGATGGAGATGGTAATATTATTCCGATAAATGTTACATTTATTGTAACCATTGAGCATGAGATCGAAGTTTTAATTTCAAATAGAGAAGGGTATCCGGAAAATTTATATATGAAAACACAAGGACGTTGTGCAGATCATTTACTGTTTAATAATCCCGATTTGAAAAAGGACGATATGAAAACAATTTGCTATTTTACTGATGTTTGTAATGGCGAAGATTACGTTGATCAAAACGCGACTTGGAATTATTATTTACCAAAAACTTTTCCAATTATTATTAGTAAAGTAAAGAAATTGTTAGTTAGTTAGTTAGTAGGAAACGCTGTAACTGGCAGAGCCAGTGAGTGTGTTATCAGGCACACTTTGACAGCCGAATTGATTGATTGCTGCTCATCCAGCAATCAATTGCTGCTTTAAAGCTGTTGACTGAAGGCGATTTAACAACTTCTTCTGGCAGAGAGTTCCATACATTCGCTACTCGATTAAAAAAGAATTTTTCTCTGTGCTTATGTTTTGTCATTTCCTTGAAATATTTAAAGCAGTGACCTCTCGTATGATTATTAACTATTGGAAAACGATTGCATTTTTCTAATATGTCAATATTATTCATAAGTTTATACATTTGTATTAGATCTCCTCTTTGTCTCCTTTCCACTAGAGTAGTTAGGTTTAATTTTTCAAGTCTTTTTGTATAGGAAAGATTTCTGATTGATGATACTAGTTTACTAGCTTTGTGCTGGATTTTTTCGATATAGTCACAATCAGATTTATAATATGGAGACCATACCGGAACTGCAAACTCTAGTAATGGGCGAATAAAAGTAACATAAAGCAAACGAAGTAATTTATAATCGAAACAGGCAAATGACTTTTTGATACGACCAAGCATTTGATTTGCTTTGTTAGAAGCATTCATCACTTGATTTTTCCATTTTAAATTTGCATTAAAAAGCACTCCAAGATCTCTTTCTGTATCTGACTCTTTCAGTTGAATACTGTTTAAATTATATAAATATTTTTTGTTATTATAACCATAATGCATAACTACACATTTTGGTATGTTAAGTAAAAGAAGCCAAGTTTGAGACCATTTGTAGACAATATCTAGATCATTTTGAAGATTAGTAGCGCATTGTTCTGAAGATAACTGAGAAAGCACTTTTGTATCATCGGCATATGGTTTGTTTACATTATGCAATTTTTTTGGAAGATCATTAATGTATAAAGCAAATAAAAGTGCTGCAATTACAGACCCTTGCGGTACATCACTAAAAATATTAACCCAGTCAGAAATGATTTCACCTTGAACAACTCTTTGTCTTCTGTTTTCTAAAAAGGCTTTGATCCATTTAAGTATCAGACCATCAAAGCCGTATGCTTTTAGTTTGGCTAACAGTCTTTTGTGTGGAACGGTGTCAAAGGCTTTAGCAAAATCTAACAAAATTACATCAACTGGAATACCAACATCTAAGCTTGATGAAATGTAGTCTATGCTTTCTAAAAGGTTGGTGGTACATGATTTGTTTCTAACGAAACCATGTTGCGCTTTTGCTAGTAGATTATTTTTATACAGGTATTCTTCCATTTTAGCTCTAATTATACTTTCCATAATTTTACATGGAATAGAAGTCAATGAAACTGGACGATAGTTGCTGGGAAGAGCCTTATCACCTTTTTTGAATAGAGGTGTTACATTCGCTGATTTAAATTGAACTGGAAGCTGACTATTAGTTAAAGATGCCCTAATAATTAATGTTAGAGGAATAGCAAATGCTTCTGCACAGTTTTTTAGAAGAAATTGATGCATATTATCAGGACCACATGCTTTATTTTGATTAAGATTTTTAAGTTTATCTAATATCATTTCGTAGCTGATATCATTTGGTTCTAGATCAACAAACTTTGAATGATTCTCGTTAAATTCAACTGTGAAATGTGGAAGTTCCCCTTCTTCTTCAATTACGAAAACATCTTGGAAACATTTATTGAGTAGATTAGCTATCTCTCTAGGTTCTTAAGTTAGATCACCATTAGTTGTTTTTAATGCTCTGATTGATTCTTTGATTAGTTGTTGGCTGTTCAGGTATTTATACAGAAGCTTCGGGTTTGTTTTGGATCTTTTAACTAAAACATTTTCATATGCAAGACGAGCTATTTTAATTTCTTTTTTCACTAACTTGCAAGTCAGTTTGTACTCTTTAGACAGAGTAAGATCTCTCCATTTACAAGCACAATTCAGGTATCTAAGATTTTGCTTTTTTTTAATTAGAGTTTTAAGATCATTTTTGATCCATGGAGCAATTTGCTTTTTTATTCGAGATACGTCAAGCACTGGAATGAATTGATTACATGATACATTTGAAAAGTGAATTAGATTGTCATACATTTCCTGAACAGATAAAGCTTCAAACATCATTACCCAATCAATATTTGTAATAAAGTCAGAAATTTTATTGGTGTTAGCCTTTTTGTAATTAAATTTTAAGTAACTGTGCGATAAGTTATTAACCATACTTTTAATAATAAAATCAAAAAAGATGACCAAATGACCTTTATTTATGTTACCAAGGACAGATCTTGGGTCAATAGCGCAGATGTTTCCCGACTGAGTTGTGAAGATTAGATCAAGATTGTTAGTGGCAGAATTATTTGACATTTGAAATGTTGGAACATTTACATGTTGATACAGATAGGTTCTGGTAAGAGTTTCACTAAAGTTATGCTCGATACCATTTTCATTTTTTAATGTTTGTAATGTATCCATTTGACCATACAATTGACGGGAAATTAAAGTCTCCTGTAATAAGTAAGTCTTTGTATCCTTTTATATCAATATAGTCTTTAGTCTTTTTAAAAACCAAATCCAAGTCGCTCATGTCAACAAAATCGTTGGGTCTGTAGATACAACCAACTAAATATTTATTGTTTTCAAGGTACACTGTAGCCCAGATTTGTTCAATTTTACTTAAGTTAAAAACAGTATCGTTTAGCTCTAATGATTTAATAGTTTCAGTAATGTATAGACACACACCACCACCTCTGCGCCCATCATTTCTGTCTCTTCTATATAGATTATAGCCATTTAGATTTACAACCGAGATGCTTTTGAACCATGTTTCACTAACAGTAATTTTGTAATTTTTTATATTAATATATTTTTTTAATGAAAATTTACATTTGTTATATTTAATACACAATCTCTTATAAATAAATTGCGGTAGCCTCTTCGTCCGAGTAACCCTCTAATGTTTTTTCTACGCTTACTGAGATGGTATTTTTTAGATGCTGTCGATTTTGGTAAATTTCGAATAGACGAGCCATTATTTTCTTGCGATGTTTCCATATCAGAGTTAATTGGTTCTCGTTGATCTTTGCATTATACATATGGACTCGATCACTCTGCTATTAACTGGAGTACTATCCTCTGATTCCATAATGACGTTCATAACATTCCTTTGTCCATGATATCCTCTATATAAATTCTTTGCGGCATTATAAAGGTTCAATATGTCATCTGGCGTTGCCGTAACTGAATCCTAAGATTCTTTTCCTTCTATTTATACTCTTATTCCTGTTCTGTATTTTACCATCCGGAACTTATCACAGCAATATACATATGGACCAAGAATCCGGACCAAGAAGTTGCAAACTGTTGGTCCCATGTCCTTTTTAACAAGCGCGCCGCCCTAGCTATAGTTTATGGTTATAAGGGCGGCGCGCTTGTTACAAGGGACCTGGGACCAACAGTGTGCAACTTCTTGGTCCAGATTCTTGGTCCATATGTATATTATAATATATTATAATATACATATGGACCAAGAATCCGTATGTATATTATAATATATGTATATTATAATATATTATAATATACATATGGACCAAGAATCCGGACCAAGAAGTTGAACACTGTTAATCCCAGGTCCCTTGTAACAAGCGCGCCGCCCGAGGGATAGTTTATGGCAATAAGGGCGGCGCGCTTGTTACAAGGGACCTGGGACCAACAGTGTGCAACTTCTTGGTCCGGATGCCTTGTCCATATGTATATTGCTGTGATAAGTTCCGGGTGGTAAAATACAGAACAGGAATAAGAGTATAAATAGAAGGAAAATACAGAATAATATTCAGTTTAAGTATGTTCAGCAACGAATAAGGAGTGTCATTTGACGAGTTAAGCGATTTTGATATTGAAAAAATACCGATAACACCTAGAGTTATGGCATCACAAGCAAATGACGAACCATGTCAGTCCGAAGTTTCTAAAGAGTATGTTTTTGATTACATTGTAACCAATAGCGGCAGAGTATAAGTTTTCCCCTCAAAATATATTATGCCGCTATTGATCACAAAGTAAAGTTCAAGTCGAACTTGACTCAAGTTTGCTTCTTGCATTCCACCCTTAGTTTCAATAATTGTTTTCCACCCTTGGTTTCAATAATTTAAGTTTTTAAAGTGAATAAAGGAGTTTGATATTTGACATTTGCATGATTTTGAACACTTGGTAGACTTTTTTTTTTTCTTTAACAAAGACTGAACTGAAAAAATTATTTAGTATATTCGCAATTTTTGAACCTTCTGTTATTATTTCCCAATTTTTGTCTTGCTGTTGATATAAGCATATACACTTTTCGGATTCTTTTTAGCGTTTGTTGCAAGCAATTTTTCATATTTCTTAATTTAGTTAACAATTATAGTTTTGTATTATTTGGAATATTTGTTTTGTTTTGTTTTGTTTAATTCATAGTCAAAAAAATTTACATAATGTTGACAAAGAGTGGCACACCAGGTCACTCTGTGATGGCAACAGTTTTACAATTATATCTTAAGTGAAGATACTGGAGCAAGAAAGTTCATATTTAAAAGTGTTTAAGTTCTTTGAGTCCACTGCTTTTTGGCTTAAGGCATTCCATGGTTTGAATACACGATTGGTGATAAAGTTGGTTTTTTTAACGCAATTTCTAACAAATTGTGCCTTTAATTGTTTTGTGTGTCCACGAGGACGAAGGCTGTACTTTGAGACCTCGATGTATGGTTGAAATTGAGAGACCTGGAAGTTAACTTTGTCAATTTTTTTCGTAATTTTGTATTGCTTAATTAGGTCTCCTCTTTCACGTCATTCGGTTAGTGTTGTTAGGTTAAGGCTTGCAAGTCACTGAGTATACGGCAGGTGTTTTAAAGAGGAAATATGTTTTGTGGCTCGGCGTTGAACTTGCTTGAGCTTGGCTATGTCTTGAGCTAGAAGTGGTGACCATTTCTAGCTCTAGACATAGCCAAACTCGAGCATTTGCTTGTACTGCAAATTCAAGGTGTGGGCGCACGTATGAAGTGTACAGTGTGCGCTATAACCAGCTGATGCAGCCGTGCAGACTTGTTTTTTAACTTTCAAATCGTTAGCCATAACAACGCCTAAATGTCATGATTCGATTCGATAACTCCGAATATTTTACAGTCATCTGCATATATTTTAAAGTGATGTTGCATTTTTTCTGGCAGATCGTTAATGTCGATAAGAAAAAGGACTGGTCCAAGAACAAATCCTTGTGGCACACCGCCAGAGACTGTTTTCCAATCGGATTTATTGTTACCAACGGTTACGCGTTGTTGGCATTCAGTCAGCCAGCTCTCGATCCATTTGTAAAAATTGTCGGACACTTCATAATATTTCAGCTTGTGTAGGAGTCGTCGATGCTGAACTTTGTCGAATGCTTTTGCAAAGTCTGTAAATATGATATCGGTTGGATAACCTTTGCGAGCGGCTTCGGTCAGGATGTCGTAAGTTTCGAGTAGGTTTGTGACGCAACCTTTTCTCTTTCGGAACCCGTGTTGAGCAGAGCTGATGAGTTTATTTTTGTTCAAGTGGTCAGTTATGTGTCTGTGTACAAAATTTTCCATGACCTTGCAAGGAACAGAAATACATTAGATTGGTTGATAGTTTGAGGGGTTTGAATTGCATCCTTCTTTGAAGATGGGAGTTATTTCAGTTTTCTTCCGTTGAAACGGTACATCGCCGGCTTCAAGCGATTCAGAGAATATATTTGTTAGTGGGGTAGCAAAGCCTGCAGCACAGTATTTCAGAACGCGAGGGTGAATACCGTCAAAGCCCATTGATTTGGTTTTGTTCAGGTCTGAAAGTTTTTATCTAACAGATTCTTATGATGCGAGTGTGGTTGGTTGGTGTATGCTTGTGTAACGAAGGTTGAATGCTGGAAGAGGTCCTAGTGGCTCGATTTCGAAAACTGATTGAAAATAATCGTTAAGTGTGTTGCATATTACTTTTGGATCTGTTGTAGTTTGACTGTTAGTTGCTTCAAGATGACGGATGGGGTCGTGTGTCTTGTTTTGTCTTGTTTGCTTTTGACGTATAAGTGAATGATTTTTGGGTCACGTCTGCTGTTATTTACCAGTTCCTCTTTGTAAGCAAGAACAGTTGATTTGACTAGTCTTTTCACTACTTTCCTTGCATTTTTATGCTGTTTGCGTAGAGTTGGCTTGTTTGTTCGGCTAGCAACGATAAATTTGCCCCAGAGTTTGCTTTTCAGTTTAATAGCGTTTGCAACATCTTTGATCATCCATGTTTTGTGCTTGTTAGTGTAAGGAGTAGTCGTTGGCGGGACGTGTAACGAGGCTGCTTCGTTGTATTTGTTGATAAATATTTGATATTTTTCGGAAATTGTTAAGCTTTTAAAAGCCGAATGCCATTCGAATGTTTCAATATGCGTAGAGATAAGATTGTAGTCGGCTTTGCACCAGATGAGACGTTTTTTATCGGGTTTTCTAATTTTTAGGTCAAAGAGAGCTATATTTCCCTCAATAAAACAGTGTGACTGACCTTTGGCTGTGAAGCCGAGAGGACTAGCTTCTTATAATTCAATTGATCGGTTTGGTTTGTTGGTCAGTTATTAGCTGATTCGGATGATTTTCTTCAAGACAGTCTTGAAATTTACAATCTGTCGGCCAATCGTTTTGTACATATGCAACAGTCGCAATACCACCTCCTACGTCGACATGTGAGTCCACAGTATTGCTGAAATTGAAGTCACTGTATGCGAGTAAGGTTGAGCAGCCAATTGAGTTGCATTTCTCAGATGCAGTGCTTATTGAACTTATTATTTCATCAAGCGTTGAGTCGTTTAGATCATGAGGTAGAGACAGCCTAGTAGAATCGATTGTTGTGAAATTTTAGTTTAATCCAGACTTGTTCAATGGAGGTGCGTTTGAGTTGGTCAATTTTGGTGTAAGAACAATCGAGGTTTTCTTTTGTGTAGATGGCCAATCCTCCTCCTCTTCTGAATCTGTTTTTATTGAACAGTTGGTACCCTACCAATTTTGTGTCGGATGTGTCTGTGAACCATGTCTCGGTAATCAAAATTATGTGTGGTTGAAGTAATAGGTCTATTGAGGTGATTTTATCTCTAAGTTTGTCAATTTTCTGACCATTAAGTAAGCAAGGGTTAATGGCCCAGTAGATGAGTTGTTCTGGCTTCTCATTTAATTGTTTTGGTTGTTTTAATTTTGGATTTGGGCTTATTGGAAGAGGTTGTCTATTGTTCTTATATGATGTTGAGTTCGTCGGCCATTTATTGTTTGTTGAGTTTGGTACAGGAGTGTGCTGGATATTTAAGTATTGTTTGTTGTTGAGTGCTTGGTCTTTTATCGGTGTGGTCGGTTGGAGACGTTGGTTGATTAGTGGCCATCTGGTTTTGGTTATTTCTTTGATCTTGTTACTTCGTATTACGAACAATGTTGTTGATGTTGCAGGTAGAGATGCGTTTTTTTTTGAATTCAGTGCGTAGTTGCCATGCTAAGTTCTTTTCGACTGCCGTGAAGTCAGAGTTGATGAAAAGTGTGGTATGGTTGGCTCGGTTCGTTGCGACGTAAAAGAACAGACTGGACAGTTTCAGTACGTGGTTACGGTCGCCTTCGCAAGGAAATGTGATGACTAGCAGTCTTGTTTTGATTGGTTTACCCAAAGATTCACGAGGAGTAAGGCGGAAGAAAGCAAGGTACTTATCTTTGTCAGCACCAATAAGGTCGAGGACTTTGTTAATTTCAGTTTGATCGTGGCGCTTTTGGTCGTTCTGGTCGGATGAAGTTGAATTGTTTATTCCTTGGATGACGATATTCTTCGATCGGTTTTCGCGTTCTTTTGATTCTTTGGCAATGGTACCTATCATGTCGATTTGTTGTTGGTTTTTTTTGGGAGTTTTAGTGTTTTTGCTGACAACCTGGTTCTAACTAGTGGCTGTTAATGTTGTACTAACTTGAGTGCTGGTGCCGTGTTGTGCAATGATGGCTTTCAAGTTTGTGATTGTTAATTCCTGGGTGTTTATAATAGAGTTCATGTTTGCTAGTTTGATCTTCTGGTTGTCTGTCTGAAGTTCAGCGGCTATGACTCTTGCGGTGAGTGCTTCTATTTGCTTTGTGAGCTCGTCACGGAGGGCTGCTACCTGGGAGTTTACTGTTGAGTTAGCCATAGCAGTGAGTTTTATTTTTTTTTTTTCTTGATACGCGAATATTTATTGCAGAAATATTGTTTGTATTTTTTTAAATAATTGTTTTTTAGGATATTTTGATGCTGATATTTTTAAAGTATTTTAAATTTCGGCGGTTTTGTATTTGGATGCGGAAGATAATACTTTTTATATATTTATGTTGTAATAAATATTATTACAACATTACTGCAACTTGCCTTAACATTTTTATGTTTATTGTAACTAGTATTGTTATTTTTAAAAGTTTATTTATAAAAGTTATTTTTAAAGTAAATTGATTCATTTTATCACCAAACCGATTAGAATTATTTAATCAACATCTTTAACTAATAGTATTATTAATAGTTACGTACAAATGAGGTCTTTTAATTTGTTGTTAAAAACCATATTAAACTCATTTAAAGACTTTATGGTAACCAATAATATAATGATGTCTACTTGCGCAAATTTTGAGGTTTAATAGGCCGGGTGAATAAAAAAAAGCAACTACGTTTACTCAGTAATTGGTCAGCTTTACTTGAATAAAATTTTTTAGCAACTTTGCTTAAGTAATTATTGACGTAAAACTCACCTATTAATAAGTAAAAGCAATTGCTTTTTTTTATTCACCCGGCCTATTATTAATACAATTATGAAAAACCAATGACTTTGGTTAATAAATATACTTTTGGTAAATAGAACATACTTAAGTGCCAAACTTAAGTATGTTCTTGTTTATATCACATTAAAATGTTCAGGAAAATGTTAAAATAACCACCTTATTTGGTTTCAGTGTAAACTTTATATAATTATAACCTTTGAATTTTGAATTTTAAAACCTGTCGACCTAAATTTAGTGTTAGTAAATAAAAAATAAAAGTTACTAATTTGTTGCGCTCACATTTGGGGTAGAGATGGTAATTGTCTCAGGGTATTTTTTTATACAGGCTCAAATCATCAAAATTATTTTTTCTTTTTCTACTTATAAATCGTTTCTAAGCTACAGCTCGGGTTATAGGTATATTACACAGTGGCGTAGCAAAGTATTTTTGGTCAGTAGACATACGTGGTCAAGGTGCCCAATTTTTGTTTCTCTGGAACAATAACTTTTCTAAAAAAAAAAAAACTCCTTAAATATATCTTAGGGCTCCTAAACCTTGCGGCTCTTGCTAGGCCACTGATACTACACGCAGATAAAAATATTTACGTGAAAAGTTCTTAATTTTTCATGCCCATATAAAAGCACCGTGGTTGTGTAAACCAAGACTTTCAGAGTCAAAGGATATTTTTGAGCAGGTGGGCTTTTTTCGTATCAAAGTAGCAAAAAAATCTTTACAAAAATAATGCATCCTCTTAAAAAGTTCGGGGCTCCTTAATCTTCAGGGCATGGCGTCATAGCGCCCAAAGTTCAGAACAGGTTTAACCTTTTTCTCCTTAGTTTTTAAATAATAAATATAATTACGCAAAAACCGGAACTAAAGATGGTTTTAATCGAGAGTAGAAACCTATTGATATTTTCAAACTTTTCAAAACCGCGCAAATCAAATGTTGCGGTAAACTAAATGTTAGTGACTTAAAGTGTTAATTTTTTGCATTACTTTTGTACAAGATTCTGTCAAAGTTATTGTAAAATATAAATAAATTTACTTACTTACTTTATGTAAATTACTTTTAATTTACTTTACGAATTACATAAAATGTAAGCCTATGTTATTTAAATTTTATTTTACATAATTTGTTTTTAATAAAGGTTTGTTATTACTTTTAAAATAAAAAATATTATTTTATTTGTAAATTTAAATTACATTCGGTAGCATATTACTTTTATGTAATTTACTTTCATGTCCAAGTTATTTTTTAATATAATTTTTTTAATTAGTTACTTTTATAGGTAAATGTAAATTACAGTTTGAGGAACTTTTATGTTATTTGATGTAATTTTCATTAGTAATTAAATTTTAAATGTAAAAGTTTAAAAGTAAACAGCTTTTTCATGTGACTTTTAATGTAAATTACTTTTTGATATAATCATCTTTTACATAACTTACTTTTGAAAGTAAGAAAACTTACATTATAAAGTAAAAATCGTTTCAAAAAAATTAATTCCTTACACGGAAATGTAAATTTACATAAAACGTTTAAAATTACTTAGAGTAAAATTGAGTCAAACCCCACACCATATTATTCCGCACACTAATCGAATAAACCGCAAACCATATCATTCCGCACACTACTCAAATCAAAACTAAACGGATATGGCTATGAAAAAAATAAAAATAGGCTTAAACACAGAACTATCTCCTCTATTCGAATTGATAGAATTATATGTCGATTCAACTCCGTTTTTTTCTTTTTTTATACAACTTTAACAGGGAGTCAAAATTGTTTATACATTTTTTATCGCTGCGAACAAAGTAGCGCTTGAACCGAAACTGATATAAAAATAATTTTAGCACTATCTTGTTGGAAACTTAATTTTAATTCTGATAGTATAATATTTATGCAGCTAGAACTAGTAAACGACCAGGGCTTTGGCCGGGGCTAGGTTTGATAACACATAGCCATGACCAGGGCCAGGTTTATAATCAGGGCTGCATTAATATTGATAGATCGTATAAAAGTGTTACCTTTAATTAAAATTTATGATATGAATTTTTTTTAAAAACAATATTTTATAGAATCTATCAAAGCCCCGGTCATAAGCCCGGCCGGGGCTGCATTAAAATTGATAGATCCTATAAAATAATGTTTTTAAATAAAATTCATATCATAAATTTTAATTAAAGATAACATTTTTATAGGATCTATCAATATTAATGCTGTCTTGATCTTGATAAATCTGACCCTGGTCATGGCTATGTGTTATCAAACCTAGCCCCGGCCAAAGCCCCGGTCGTTTACTAGCTAGAACAGAAAGTTAAATAAAAAATAAAAAAAGTAAAAAAAACTCTTTTTTCTGATAAAACCGCACACTCGATTAATGACTTAGTTAAGTTTTCGCAAATGACTAAGCGCCTACTTTTATCTTATTAACTTAGTATTAATTCCGGTTTAATTATGAATGAAATGTAATGTTATTTGTTAATATATTAGACTCTAATTCATTAAAAACCAAATATTATGTTATTTCTCAATATAATCATCACTCACTCAATTTAATTTAACTTACTTTAACATGTTATCTGAAAAAAAATAAGCATACAAGGAAGACGATATACTTAGCCGCATTAACTGTTATGAAAGATAATAAAACATCACTGAGAAAAGCTGAGAAAAAAATTTTAATACGCTCTTTATAAGTTTTGGGAGTGATCTATCGCGCTTAAAAAATAAAATAAAAATTCCCAGAAAAATTCACAAATTTTTGAAATGAGAACAACAAATGCAAGACTTCATTTCAGCATTTTTATAACTTGAGATCTTTTAAAGTTTATATATATATATATATATATATATATATATATATATATATATATATATATATATATATATATATATATATATATATATATATATATATATAAACCAATCCTTGAAACATTTAGTAGTATAGTAAAAATTATTATTTAAAAAATATTTATTGTTCATCAAGCAAAAGGTTTAAAACTTCAGAATATAAGTTAACAGCACCAATAGATTTAGTTCTTTTGAAGATGAATAATGATACTATTAGATCACTACGTAATAAGAGATAACGATATTGGTTTTCCATTGCATTTTTTCTTAAAATTTTACATGTATGGTTTAATCTTGCGTTTCGAATGTATTTATTTTGTTCTTCCTGTGCCTCTTCTGACTATATACCTATTGGGAGTTTAAAATAATCAGAAATTTGATAACCATGCTCTAATAACTTGTGTACTGTAGGTGGCATTATGTACCAGTTATATTTTCAACTATTACTTCAGAAGTAGCTAAACAATATTTTTTGAAGGCTCCCAAACCAAGGTGGTATCCACTGCCCATAGCTTTCATTATATTTCTTAATCTAACAATTATTTTAACATCAACTCCTGTAATGTCTGCAAAAGTATCTGCATTGTTAAATGCTCTTCTGGATGTGTTACCTGTGTTTGAGGAACCATAGCCATGCTTTGGTATATCAACAACAAGGCTGAGCTTGCTTCTAAACCCGATCGGAATTTCATTTTTTTGCTCAATAACAGAAAGTTTATGTTTTTTTGATTTTGCCTGATTTTTAATTTTCATTTTATATCCTAAGTGTAGCACATACTCAAAAATTCTAATCCAACTATGTAAAGTAGATAGTCCCATAGTAAGAGATATCTTATTTGGAGTAAACATTCTGATTTTTACTAGATTTTTCATCTCACTCGGTTTTGCAAAACAAACATTGCACGATTGTGATGAATTCAAAAACATGATAGTATTTACCGACTTGCCATCCAACATAGTCAAGTCAACAACAATTTTCATTTTTATGGAACAGTGCTTTTTATTACTGACAAGATCTAGATCTAAAATATAGTCTTACAGATTTTTGATTTGTTTTCTAAGATTTATTTTTCCTGCTGCAATGAGTTCCTTTATTTCCTTTAGGTATTGTAGTTCAAGAGATCTACAAAGATGAGGGCGGAATGTTTTAGGATTATTCCAGATGTTTGAACCCCCAATTTTTAATTTCAAAGGAACATTTGCAGTTTGAAATACTGACTGTTTATTCTGCACTCCAGTAGTAAAATCAGTATCATCAAACCTTTGATTATTAATACTTTGTGAAGATGCATCATCCATGCCATATTTCAAATTGAATACTCCATGTCTAACTGTTTCATTTAAACTTTGAAGCTGCTAAGAATTTAGTTTCAAAGTTCGAAGCAAGGTATAGTTAACCATGTTCTGCAAACTACACTTTGAAGACGTTTCTGTAATATGCAAATCCTCCAGATAACAATCTACTTTTGATTATAGGATTGCTTTTACTGGAGGATAAATGTCAGCATTTTTCATCAGAGATAAGTTTAGCATAATCTGGTATTGTAAATCCTTCAAATCACATTAAATTTTAAGGGA
Source organism: Hydra vulgaris (assembly GCF_038396675.1). Taxonomy (NCBI): domain Eukaryota; kingdom Metazoa; phylum Cnidaria; class Hydrozoa; order Anthoathecata; family Hydridae; genus Hydra; species Hydra vulgaris. The sequence goes on from NC_088924.1 coordinate 4,576,752, forward strand.
TAAAGCTTGGTCTGCAGACATTATAGTTGGCTTATAAATATCAGATTGATAAGTTTGGCCTGGTAGATCTTTAAAAAACATTTTAATATACTCTCCCAAATCGGATTTTCCAGGACTTGATTTTCCGCGTACAACAGCAGCTTCTGCTAATTCTTAGGTTGTATAAGTTTTAGCCAAACTAAAATAAAATATAAATAACATCATTATTTGAGAAACTGTTTCCATTATGGTAATGTAAACAAATGATACTATGGAAAACTGCCTAAACCACACAAGTGTGGAACTGTGGATGTAAGTTTTCAACAACAAAAAACTGTGTTTGATGACCACTGTACATTATTATAATGGAAAATAGACTTCTAGCACAGGATTGAGTATTTTTATTGTGGCACCATCACTAGGAAGATTACTATCCAAAGTTTAAGAGCTCCTCTTACCTCTTATTTTATATTAGAGTTTTCCTGCTCCACCAGAACTAAGGTGTCTCACCTGCCCTGTTATATATATATTTTTATTAAAACTTACGTTTTTAATCAGTGGCTTTTAAAAACAAAAAGGAGGAAATAGTTCTATAATAATAATTATAGAATTATTTATAATTATATAATAATTCTGAACTAAAAACTATCTAGAAACTATCCTCCTTTTTGTTCTTAATGAATACTCTATCCATTTTAAAAGTTGAATCAAGTTTAGTATTTTGATTCTGAAACAACTCACTTTCTAACCAGGACACTTATTGTTTATGTAATCTTCTAAAACTACGATTATGATTTGCATATTTAACCCTAAATTTATAAATAAAAAGTCTAACTTTTTCTTAGGGTTCTACATCAGACAGTTCTTCATTGGTTAGCAATTTATTTTTTGATTCGGTTTCTAAAACGGCTTGCAAATTCGCATGATTAATACCAACTTCTTGAATTTTGTTTATAAGTTCTAATCTTTTCATATTTAATCAACGACAAAGAAAAAACACCTGTATAATCTTCTAGATGCACTCTTTGCAATAAATATTTTATGAAAACAAAGCTATAAACTTTCTATACAGAAAACGACTCTATGTTGATTTTAAATACAATTAACATCTGTTTAAAGTAAAAAGATTGCACAAAGTTACTTTCTGTTAAAAAAATATCGGGAAAAAGTTTTGGCTACTATTTCGCAATTTGGACTCATAGTGCAACGGTACTCTTTTGGGTGATCAAGGCAAAGCAACCGTAGTGTGTCGAAAAAGGACAAGACGTGCATTTTTACTTACTGGCAACAATGAAAAAGTTCATTATACTGTAAATAATTGCTGCGACGCTGATGGGCATTTTGCACCACCATTTGAGATATACAAAGCCAAAAGAAACTTTTGTCCTGACTGGGCAAGAGGTGGTCCAGCTGGCACCAAATATTCAATTTTAAAATCATGTTGGATGGAGCACGATACGTTTATTGAATGAATGAAAGAAAAAAAAGTTTATTCCAAAAACTGAGAAAATTGGTGGTATTCATATTTTAGTATTAGATAGGCATACAACTCACACAACTTTGGAAACGGTATTGCTGTGCAAAAGACACAATGTAATCTTGATCTACCAGAGCATTCTTCACATATTCTACAACCATTGGATAAAGGTGTCTGTTGTCATGTCAAACAAGCTTGGAAAGAATTTCTTACAAAATATTAGAAAGACTCAAAATGAAAGAATTTAAAAAAACACAATTTTCCAGCATTCCTCATACTGATGTACGAGAGTGTTAAATGTCTTACACGCTTGCATAATATCACTGGTTTCAAGTACACTAGCTTGTTTCCACTTAATAAAAACAGCATAAATCATAAGGTATTAGCAATCACACAAACGTTTAATCCATCTTCATCAACTTTAGTAGCCTCCGCAGTACCTACACCATCTTGCTCAGACACAGTTTCATCGTCTTCAACAGCCGCGGCAGCACCTACTCCTTTTCTCAAGTACACCTATATTTTCACCTACACCTATGTTTTCTCAAGTGTGCGGTTTTATCAGAATGTCGCCTAAAACCGCACAACTTTTTTTTCTAATAAAAAAAAAGCAAGAAAAGTTGTTTAACTTTTATTGATAAGTGTGACTCTCTGGATGAAGGAATGTTTGGATGTGGCATTTTTATCGACCTTCAAAAGGCAATTGAAACTGTAGATAATTACATTCTACGTTATAAACTATCCTATTATGGTATTAATGGAGTTGCAAACTCCTGGTTCAAATCATTCCTTACTACTTACTTTTCTTACTTAATAGAACTCGATTAGAATCCAAAGTGGGTTGATTATTGTAATTGTAAACAAAAAATAGATTGCCCTCTAAATGGAAAATGCCTTTCGAAAAATGTAATTTACAAGTGCATTGTTTCCTCACAAAATAACCTTGATAAACAATATATTAGCTTAACCGAGGGGGAATGGAAAAAAAGTTATGCCAACCACAAACAATCGTTTAAACACAAAAAATATTCAAAAGAGCTTATGCTGTCAAAATATATTTGGGATTTTCAAAAAAAAAAAAAAATTTTAATTTACAATGGTCTATTCTAAAATCTACCCCTGCCTATAATAACATTTCCAAAAAATGTATGCTATGTTTGCAAGAAAAATTTGAGATAATTACTCATTTCAATCAGGAAAATTTATTAAATAAAAAATCTGAATTAATTTCTAAATGTAGACACGAAAATAAATACCTCTTAAAAAATTATAAAAACAAATGACCAAATTAAACTATCCCCATTCCAAAGAAATTTATTTAATAATTACTTTCAGTAACTTCCCGTTAACCAAAAAAATATAGTAATTAAAATTTTTTTATAATGATTTATAACTTCCTGTAAAATATTTTTTTCTATAAATTAAATTTTTATATATATATATATATATATATATAACCCTCGGAATTAGGAAAAATGAGGTCGGCAAGGCAAAAAAAATTTGATACAAAGGTGATACCTTAAAACATAGAAACGAGGTCGACATTATTTTGTCGACATGCATACTTTGACGGAAATAAAAAATTGGAATTCGGAATTCGAAATTAATTTTTTTTGGAATTCGTTCGAATTCCGACAATATTTTAAATTTTTTTATGTTTTTAAAATTATAAAAATAACTTATTTGAGATAATTCATTGTTATTTATTGCTTAAAAAGACACTTTCTTTAAAAATAAAAATTGAAGATAAAATTATACCAAATTCAATTAGTACAAAAACATTCTAATATGGTATATCATTTAATGATAAAAAATATAAAATTATAGTTTTATTTGCGTAAAATATGCCTTGAGGAAGCAGAGATCACTTAAAGCTGCGTCTCCGAGTCTCGTTCGAACTTTTGTATAAAAGTTACCAGCAATTGAGAAGGCTCGCTCTGACTCCACGCTCGATGGTGAAATCAAAATCAAATATGAGTAGACGGACTCTAATATTTTGCCACGAACGCCGTTTTCTTCAAAAAAATTCATTTCAGATTAAATTTTTGAAATTAAGTAAAAAAACCTACTTATTATTTGTTGAGTTAAGTTTGACGTTATGTTGGACGATAAATTCAATTGAATTTTATTCTCCAACTTTTTCATTAATGTTAAGGGCTTAGTTTGTTTTTCCAATATCACTTCTATCACATCATCAGCTTCTGGCTGCTCGCCTGAGGAAGTTTCCATGTTAGTGATAAATATCAATCTTTGTACAAAGTTTTCAATAACTTTGGCAATTGTATTTTTTAATGGTCTAGTGATGATAGATGATAGAAAGATGCGTGAAACTCACTTTTTCCGCCATTTTGTAAATACTGAAGAGTTCCAGACAAATTAGTTTGTCTTTGAATTATTCGGTCTCCTATTTTCTTCTTTAATTTTAATGAAAGTTCATCAGATCCGAAATTCTCAAGCATAAAAGAAAATGCCGCATCAGCAGAAAGCAGATTTGCACCTTCTCGACAAAGGACTTCAACAGTAAGCTTCACTGGGAGAAGTGCAAAGTTAATGTTTTTAATCGACAAAATTTCACCATCTAGAATAACGATATCAGATGCAATGTCAATCAATTTTTTTCTAACACAGTTTTTTAGCTTGTTAAACCTTTCAAGCATTTCGACTATGCTATTCCATCTAGTTCTAGTGTCCATAATAAGTTTCAGTTGTTTTCTAAATTCTTGTTTCACGTATACTTAAAGAATATCATTTGATGTTTTCAAAAAACGAAATTTCTTTATAATCAAACGAACTTTTTTGATGAGAAGACTAAATCCAAATTTTTCGGTCTTAACAAGCTTAGCTTCATAATAAGTTTGTTCAATCAAACCAATATTTTTATCTTTAGTGTATTCCTCATTCGATTAATCGAAGTAACCTTTTCTGCATATGTGTAAGGCACTTATTCAGTTGTATTCGAATTATTATACAGAACATCAATTACAGCTAAATGTATTGCTTGCACGAAGCATGCTGATTATATGGTAAAAGCTATCCAACCTTTTTGCATCACAGCTGCCCCATCAGTTGTTATAGATTATTGTCTTGAAATATGGTTTTCAGGGCCGTAATGCATTTCTCTGCAGGGAAACGTCCTTCAACAGGTACTAGACCTAAATTCCAAAACTGTTTCTTGCCATGGGCATTCACATTTAGTTGGATAACATTGGTTTCTTGAAGATGTCCATTCATCTAGAGTTAAGCAAAATCTTGTTCCATCTTCTTTTAAATTTTTAAAATCCTGCATCAATTTATCACGCATTTTTTGTGCGTATTCTAAAACCATTTTGCGAATCTAGTTAGGTGATTTTGGTAGTGCATAATCTCGAGCGCCACTAGCCAAAAAAAAACTTCTCAAATCAATAGACGTACAGAAAACTTTGAATGGCATATTATTTAAGACACACATTCGTGATACGATTGCAGTGATTCATCTTTTTTGTTGAATATATAGTTTATAATCATCATTTTTGATGCGCTGCTTTCTGAACCTTCATCTTGCACGACATTCCGTTTTAATACATTATTATTGTGTATCGTTCTTAAATGCGTGTGTTGCGGTGCTGTCGTTAAACCAGCGGTTTTTACTATTTCATAACATATTTTACATTTCGCTGTTAGATTTTTTGATCCCCTTAAAAAATGAATTTAAATAGAATTTTGATTTCTATATAGATTTGTGTATTCCAAATAACTTTACTTTCCAATTAACTAATTCCAAATAACTTTACTTTCCAATTAATTAATTCCAAATAACTTTGAAGCTATTTTAGGATGAAGGGGAGGATGGGTAGAGGTGAGCCACTCTTTTTTTAAATCAATTATATCAAGAAAACCAAAAATGGAAAGTGTATTAGATAAGGAGCCTAAGGTAGCCTAATGTATTAGGTTTCTAATAGTAATACATGAAATATAAAAATATCTTCAGATTTTTAATAACGTGAACAATAACACAGGTGTTGCTACTGGTTCACTTCTACCCATGAATGGGTAGGAGTAAACCAAGCAAATGGTAGGAGTGAGCCATTATCTTTGATTACTAAAAAACTAAAATTAGATATTTTCTTTCATTAATTTATTGAAAATTAAGTAAGTAACAAATACTTTATAATTAAACATAACATAATTAAGTAATAATGTAAAATAAATAGTAATAAATTCTGCCATGACAAATGATTATTTCCAAATATTAAGATATAATAAAAGTATCTATATGTATAGTAGTATTTTAGCATATAGTATATTGTCAATAAAAATAATATCTAGCAAATACTGATATGGTCAAACACAACCTCAAATTTGTAATGGCAATGCTGTCTTTTACTTGTTCCAGAAAAAGTTGACCGAGGTAGCAATAATTTAACATCCATTTTTGCGATAGTCACAATATCTGATGAATTAGGCATCTTAAAAGTATCACCTTTTTTCCGAAGAAAACTAATTGTAACTTCTTCTTTTACAGAGTTTGTACATTATACCTTTCCAATATAAAACAATTTTTTTTTGCTGTTCTAAATTTTACCAATACAAAGTCATCTTCTTTAGGATATATTTCACAAGCACTCAAATCATCTTTTAGGATTATTAAACCTTTCTCATTTGTGATTGTCAAATGTTCCAATACAGAATCGTCTTTTTTAAGTAATTTTTTGTTAATATTCTGTAAATTTGCTTTTAATTCTTTTGTAAGTGTGACTAACTTTTTATTGCAGAGCCTTTTCTCGATCCGATCTCTCTCAGGAGTGCCTGTGGCAATCATAGAGCGACCCTTTTTCCTTTCCTTTCTTTTACTGTTTTTTTCTCCAGATTTAGGAAAACCTCAGAATTGTTTAGGACTGATAAAAGAATCTGATGATGTAGACAGATCAACCATTGTATCATTGGTAACTAGTTTGTTTGTATCTATAGTTAACGGAGATGGCATTATTATTATATCTATAGTTGTAGAGGTAGTGGGGTCTGCATTTGATGAAACATGAGGGTTAAAAAAATTATCAAAAGTAATGCTTACGTGATTTTTATGCAAGTATTGTTGACATCAAAAGTTCTGTTTGTCACAGAGCTGCACATAAAATCGATATCTGTAAACACGTTCCTGCCATAAGGAAATATACCTGTCTTTTTAAAAGCAGATTTAATGTTAGAAGGTGTTATGGCTTTCAGAAAAGCAAGCACTACAGGTGCAGTCACTTGGTAAATTGTAAATGTCTTTCCAGAATTGTGGAGCATCCATAAATCAATTGCTGCATTATTTGCAGTTTTAAATAGCCCCATAATTCCCACATCAAGTGGTTGTAACTTCCACTGCGTGGAATGAGGCGGTAATGTCAAAATGGTCACTCCATGCTCCTTTGCTAAATTTAACACTGTTATAGATAAGTGCGCTTCAAAATTGTCATATATTAATAATGATGGATTTTCTTTCGTACTAGACGAGAACTTGATAAAGTGATTCATAACATCAAAAAAAGGTTCACCGTTCATCCAGCCTGTTTTACATGCAAGTCCGAGAGATCTAGTAGGAGCTCCTGACAACATAAGCTCCTTGGAATGCACTTTTGGAAAAATAGTTACTGGTGGAAGAATTTGTCCAGAAGCACTGATTATTATACAAGTTATGACAAGGGTTCCTCTTTCAGCACTTGTGACTTTGCAGACACTCTTCACACCTTTCTTTGCAAGAACCTAAATATTTAGATGTTTTATGTAAGAAATAAATATGTCATGAAAAATATACTTATTATTGAACATTATAATACTTTTTGTGGGTCCTGCACGGTAATAGTTCCAGTTTCATCAAGGTTAAAAATCCGAGTTCCATTTGCAAATGCTGGTGATCTAGCAAAAAGTTCTTTTAATTTATCAAAAAATATATTTAAATTATTATTATTATTAGCAAATTTATTTATATAACCAGAATGTTTTTAAAAACATTCTGAATATTTTTAAAACATTCTGAATGTTTTAAAAATGCCTGAATGTTTTAAAAATGCCTGACTCGCAAGGGAGTGCTGCTACATCGACTGACAAGTAGCCTGACTCGCAAGGGAGTGCTGCTATATCGACTGACAAATAGCCTGACTCGCAACGGAGTGCTCCTACATCTACTATCTTTTAGCCTGATCCGCAAGGGAGTGCCGCTACATCGACTGAGGGTTTGGTTGGGGCAGGCAGTCTATCAATTAATAAAAAAAAATATTCCGGTCTTGCATTTTAATTTTTACTTTTTGTCAACAAAATATGGAAAAAACTTTCGGACAACATATAAGAGTTCTATATATATATATATATATTTATATATATATATATATATATATTTTTATATTTACATATTTATATATATAAATATATATATACATATATATATATATATATATATATATATTTTTATATATATATATATATATATATATATATATTTTTATATTTATATATATATATATATATATATATATATATATATATATATATATATACAACCCTTAGATGTTGTCCGAAAGTTTTTTCGATATTTTGTTGACAAAAAGTAAAAATTAAAATGCAAGACCGGAATTTTTTTTTTTTAATAATGATAGACTGCCTGCCCTAACCAAACCCTCAGTCGATGTAGCAGCACTCCCTTGCGGGTCAGGCTATTTGTCAGTCGATGTAGCAGCACTCCCTTGCGAGTCAGGCTATTTGTCAGTCGATGTAGCAGCACTCCCTTGCGAGTCAGGCTATTTGTCAGTCGATGTAGCAGCACTCCCTTGCGAGTCAGGCTATAAGATAGTCGATGTAGCAACACTCCGCGCATGATTTTCAGTAAAAAAAATAAAAATAAAAACATTTTATTAAAAAAAATAAAAATAAAAACATTTTATTAAAAAAAATAAAATAAAAACATTGTTTATATTGTTAAAAACATTCACAATGTTTTTAAAACATTCTGGTCAATTAAATTTGCGTTTTTGTGGTTTTTTTAAAAAACGATTAATTTGTAATTAAATTAATGGTTTTTACTTTCGTCCAACACGGAAATGTTGGACGAAAGTTAAAAGTAATTAAAAGTGACGTATATGTTGGCGTAAGAATCACTTTTTTCCTTCCGCTCTTCCCAAAGCCAACAAACTATAGATCTATATATATATATATATATATATATATATATATATATATTTCTAAATTTATGAATTATGTGCTTTTAGCTGAAGATTTTTTTAAATTATCTTCACTACAAATTGTTGTAAAAAATATGTTTTAAAAATATGACGAGTATACACAAATTAAAGTATACACAGGTTCTAATGATAATAAAAGCTTTAACACTAACTGGGAATATAACAAAGATTTTAAAATACAAATGTTCAAGAATCAAATTTTTAAAAATTAAATAATTTTTGTGAAGAATTTTAGCATTTACAAAAATTTATTTCAAAACACCGCAATAAAAATATCTACATAAAACTTTAGTTCAACTAATTTTTGTGAAGAAATAGTTACCAAGATTAAAAAAATAATAGATGTTGGTCATCAGCTTTAGTACTATTGAAAAAATCTTCTCTATCTTTTTTCTAATGATAAATTTCTAATAATTAATTCTAGTAACAAATAGAGTAATATAAAAAAAATTGATAAATTATATAAACCAATTGATTTTTAGAACAATGGCAAATAATAAAAAATATCTCTTGAAGTGCCAGCTTGCACTTTGCAATACATTTTCATAAGAACTCTCAGAACATTGCAGAGTAAAAAAAAAAAAAAAAAATTTTGGATTTGCTCATTGTTTAAAAACCGTTGTGAAAAAGGTGTATTTAACACACTTATTCCTGAGCTACGTCTTCATGACAGAGAATTTTTTCATCGCTTTTACAGAATGTCGCCTGAAAGGTATGAACACTTGTTAAACACAAAAAGTTTACATTAATTTGGAATTAACTGAGATCGATAGATAACAAAAGAAAAACTAGTTTTTAACAAAAATAAATGCAACAGAAAGCTTGTTATAGAATGAACTATCAAGGATCCCTTTTGATATGGTATTTAAGGAAATAGAGTATGCAAAATCTGCATCAAGTAAATTAACTAGAAAATACCGTCATCTGTCTTACTGGTATACTAGTGCAACATTGCTAAACAACAAGCTTGACGAATTAATAATTGATATTGATGTTAAGCAACCACATTTGTAATGATATGTGAAACATGGTGAAGTGAATATCAGCAACAAATATTCTGAGTATTTTTTTCCAGACAAAACAGACTGGTTAAAAGGGGATATGAAGTATGCATTAATTGTCATGAAAGCATCAGTTCTTTTATATTGAACAATGTTTATTTACATAATGACAATATCTGAGTAAACATGATGCTCGGTTTGTACAGTTTCAGTAATAACATTTTGTGGGTGTAGAAGGTAGTAAGGAAAATAACAAGCAAATTGTAGATTCAACCATTATTCCTGTAAGTTGTTTAGGAAAATCAATTTTCAAGTGTACATATTGTGGTGACTTTAAATACTCAAAATATAAATCAACCAACATTTTAAATAACAGTTTAAAATGTTGGTTGATTTATATCAACCAACATTTTAAACTGTTATTTAAAATGTTGATTTATATAAATCAACCAACATTTAATAAACAGTTAATAGTTTTTGTAAAATATAACGGGTATTTTTTTTACTGTGAATAGTTCAAGATAAATCTTTTATCGCTGTTCTCTTCAGAAAATATACAAATTTTGTTTTTCGCAAACTTATTGATGCATTTTGGTATTTCTTAAACTAAATAACCGGGACATATAGGGATAACTGTCCCTATATGTCCCGCTCTACCTTACATTGGATTGAGATAAGTAGGTTATTACTTTTAAAAATATGCGTAAAATGCTTTTTGATTTTTTTCCATTTGTTGCCCCGTTTTGTTTTCAAAATAGCGAGCCCGTCGTCACAATACAAGCCAAAACTATTTTTATCGTAATGTTGAGAGAGCTGAAACAATATAAAAGTACCAACTAGCTCGTAAACTACATCTCCATCAAATGCAATTGTGACATTAAATAATCTGCCTCTTTTCTTTATCCAGGCTTTAACGTATTTAAAAATTAAAGATTTTCTTGCATAATCTTGGGTAAAATAATTTATATCAAAAATTAAAAAATTTGCAAAGGTGTTTATTTTTAATTTTTTAAACCAAGCTATAACAAATTGGGTAAATCGAATGAAAAGATATAAGGATTTTAAGATATTTACTCGACTAAATTGACTTAAGTCGATTAATAGGATGTCTATAATCACTTAAATCGACTATTCGATTTTTCAAAGTCGACTAATTTTGATTTTCAACTAGTCAACTTTTTGTTGATTAGTCGAAGTCGATAACAACACTAATTAAAACCTTGCAAATATGATAAGTGATAAACCTTGCAAATATGATAAGTGATAAGCTTTCAAAAAAGGTGTGCAGTTGACTTGTGTTTGTTTTTTTGTTTGCTTTTTTGTTTGCTTGTTTGTTTTTAAATTAATTGAGTTAAAAGCACTAGCCTAGCGACAAAAAATAGACCTTCCCGAAAAATTGCATTCCGGGACCGTAAATTATTTCTGTGTTTCCCCTCCCCCTCCCTCCCTCATGACAAAAATTATGAAAATAAAATATTTTTTTTAAATACATTTTTGTTTAATTAAATAAAAACCAGTATATTTCACTATGCACGTCTGGTAAACAGAAAAACTAATGAAAATTTTTTTTCTTGTCTTTATAGCTGTAAATTGTTCTATAACACCTTTTAAATTGAATTGAGCTATTTCTGCTTCAGTAGCTATTAGGTCTAGTGCCGACAATATAATTTTTGCCGTTGTTATCTATTAATGTGTTTTAATGTGCTTAAAGGCTTTTTTCAGTTGCTACGCTAATGGGTAATGTCAAATATACATAAATGCTGCTATTATATTTTTAAATGAGCAATTTATATCATTATATGTTTTTGTGGACATGGGTAAAATGCAAAAATGCGGAAACTTTCAATTTGTAAAATGCGGGTAAAAAGTCCGGAAAGTTTCTCTTAACCCTAACCTTATCGCTGCCCTACTAGTAACTTTTAAGGGATTGATTTATTATACCTTTTCATTTTGTTTCCCATTTATTCCAAAACATGTTAATTTTAACATAAGTCTGTTTTGAGGTAGAGAATCAACGCTTTGGCGAAATTGAGATTACATCAATAAATGGGTGAAATACTACAGAAGATGAAATAGTATCAAAAGTCTATATTAGATTAGTCACTCAAAATTTGGTTAAGAAAAATATGGTTAAGAAAGCCATGATGGTGTGCGGAAGGTATTTTATTATCGCTAATGTGCATAAAGATTTTTTTTTTTTTTTTTTTTTTTTTTTTTTTTTTGTTATTCACCTCCCCAAGGCCGAGAAGGTTACTACAGATGAGAAGACTACTTAATAGTGGTTAAAAACCTCTCTAAACTCTATAACTCCGAAACACGAACCTTGACGAACAAGGCCGCTGCGCGGAGAAACATGTTGAGCGCAGTACTACCAGGGACTTGGTGGGGATCGAACTCCGAACCTCTCGCTTATGAAGCAACCGCATTGCCGCTTCACCACTACCGCATTTTATTCTTAATAAGTATTTTGACTAATTTGCAGGTAACAGAGTTTAGTGAAATTGGTCGATTGTTTTCAGCAACTAACTTATCTTCCGTCTTTTTATAGACTGAACTAATTAATTATAATTTTCTAATTTCGAGAGAGTAAGTAGTATTCCAGAATTAAAGAATTTATGAAAGATTTTTGTAAATTGAAAAAATATTGATAGGGTTTAGATTAGTAAGTTAATGTCTGAGAAAGAAAAACTCAATTTTTCATTATAAGTTCATTCAGGTTAGCATCACTTTTTTAGCGATGGAAATTATTAAGAGGGATGGTAATATTATTTTTTTTTTATGTGCTCTTGTTGCTTTAAATATATCAACATTTACGGAACGATTAAAAAGATAGCAAACTATTTTAAGCTTATTATTCTTCCATTTAGTTGAGCAGTTGATATACCAAGCGGATTTTTTTGCTCGGATTAGTTTTTTAATATGAAGAGTAGCCCAAGGGTTATACTTTTTCTTTGTTTTATTAACCTTGGAGATAAAATATTCGCAAAAAGTACTATTGTTAGCAATTAACAAATTTGATCCGCGGTTTTTAGCAGAAATAAAATATTCCAGTTGATTGATGCAATAAAGATTGATAATGAATCGTGATCACTTTTGCTGTAACTAAACAACTGAGACTCACTTTCGGTAAACGGTTGTTAAAAATCCTCAAGTCATATTAAAGTGGCCCTTAGTATTATTACCTAATATAGCATAAGGAAACAATTTAAATATAGAATTACTACGATAGATAAATAAAAAGTCCAATATATGGTTTGAGCAACCATAGGGTTTCTGGACGTAGAAAACGTGATATTTTAAAATTACCGACAATGAAGTAGTCATCATAGGGCTTCTTTGTTAAGCTATGAGCTAATTTGAATGATTTAGCAATATATTATACTAAATTAGCATCATTTGGTCTATGTATAACCTAGATAAATATGTGTTTATTGTTATTTTTTACAGATACCAAAACTTGTTTGAGAAAATTTTTATAGAACTAATTAACTTCATGAGAGATAAATACATCAGTAATGAAGATAGCTATCCTGCTACATTATTTCGTGTCACATGATAGAGCCGAAAATATTTATCCTCGAAAATAACACCGAAATATTTCACAACCAAAAAATTTAGAACCGAAAAGTATACTTTCATTGCAGGATCGAATTACAAAATCCTTTCTTGCGCCAAAAGTGCTAGAACCGAATTTTACAGCGGAAAAAATTTGGATAGAACTACAAAATCCTTTCTTTTATTATTTTAATTTAATTTAAAAACTTTATTTCACGTTTTGCGATCGAAAATTCGATCGATTTTTTTTGTTCTAAAATTATTTACGACATTTCGATTGATAATTCGATCGAATTTTCTTCGGTTCTAAATACAATTATGACTTTCGATCGAAAATTCGATTGAAATTATTTCGGTTCTAATTTTTTTCGTTAATATTTTTGGTTGTGTAATAAATTTCTCATATTTGGTTCTAAATTGAAATTTACGACTCGGTTGAATCATAGGACGCCCATTATTTCATTAAAAATGGGTTTTTGTGTAAATTCTTGTTCAAAAGAACTGAAATTCGGGAGTCATTTTACATAAAAGTTGAAGTTCTTTAAGGCATTTCAAATTATGTTAGTTTCAAATGCGATATATTGTTTCTAAAGTTCCAAAATGTGAAATTAATAATTTCCACGATTTTTATCTGTTGTGTGTCTGAAAACATGCTTTTATTTTATCATAAATATCTTTATGATCGTACAATGTGTTTTTTGTTTTAGCTGGTATTTCACACAATCAACTTAATAAGACGCGCAACCATCAATCTCTTGGTGTAACAGTTTTGCCGAAGGTTTATATTTTTGCAGAATATTTATATTTATATATAAGATTTAACTATTAATATACTTAAAACTGAAATATGTGTCCAAATCAAAATTCTTTTTAAATTCAGAAATCTTCTTTCCACTTTTCCCAAAAGTTTAACGTTGCAGATCCAAGTTTTTGGATTAAAAATATAAGAAAATGGTTCTGTGTACTTGTAAAGTCCTATATCAATAGGAAAGTTACATTTGTTGCCGAAAAAAATCTGCATTTGTTGGTTCCAACAAATGCAAAAAAATAAACCTCTTTAATGACCATTATTCTGTAGGAGATTAAGAAAGGGAAACTATTATTTTTTAGGAGATTAAACTTACTTAATACCTTTGTATCAGAAAAACCAACCGAAATGCAAAAATCACCAGTTTAAAGTTCTAAATCTTGTAGATATACAGTTCTTACCTATAAATTATATTTATAATAATATTATATATATTATAAATATAAAATATATTCCGAATAAAAAGAGTCTTTTGATATCTTATTTTATTTATAGTTTTTTGATAATTGTTAATATCATGTATTAATATTTGATAATTTATATATTTTAAAATATTTTCCATATAAAAAAGGTATACTCCAACGTGCTTACTTTAAGTTGTTTTGTAAAGTTTTTGATATCTTTTTAATTTTTTAATACCTTTTTGAAGTTTTTATACTTTATGTCAAAACAAAAAGCTTAAACTTTTCCTAATAAAAAAAAACAAAACAAATAAGTCAGCATCAAGTAAAACAAAATATGATGTCATTTTTTGTAAAAAAAAGAAAAAAAATTACGTTGAATCCTTCTTATAGATAGAATTCCACTGTAGTAGACGATAACAAAAAATTATATTCCTATAATGCATTGCTTATAAAGTGTAAAACCGGGTAGCCCCGGACGGTGGGTAACTCCGGACACTCCTAGCCAATTGCTTTGACATATTATGATAGATGTTTTACATATACCATATTTTCACTCAATTAATGTTTTTATAGTACTTAAAATCATAGCTTCTTTAGTTTAAGCTGTACATCAAGTGTCCGGAGTTACCCACCGTAGCGGGAAAAAAAATATTGCACTCGTGCAATATTTTTTTTTCCGCTACCAGATGAGCGATGTATATTCATATCTGATTATCATTATACATATTAATATACCTAATTTTTATGGAAACTAATAACTTTTTATTGATTAAAGAAACATATCTATTTACAATAGTTATTGAAAAAAATTTTGTTTAATACTTGAAGTTACTAGTTTTAAAACTATTATTTGTGAATGAGATATGATCGGATTGTATCGGACGCATCTTTGGAGGGCGGTTCCGGACAACTTAATCCGTTTACATATCAAAAATGAGAAACTTTTATATAAATATATTAATAGATTAAAATAATATACAAATCTATATTAATTATTTATTTAATTCTAATAAAAAGACCAGATTTGAAAAAGATTTGAACAAAGTGTTTTAACATGTTTATTTTCATTAGTAAAAAGCTAATTTTTATATTTTTAAATGATGACATTTCCATTACTTATATAACAGAGGCAATTTTTAAAGGCGATTTTTTTTTAAATGTGTTGAGAACAGTCCAATGCTAAATGATTGTATATTATATTTATATCACACAAAAAAGAATTAAAATCATAATTAAACTATACGTCCAATTTTGAAACCCGAGGCTACCTTCCAATTTTGAAACATGCTTTTTTTCTAACATTTTTTCTTTTATATTTTGTATATTATTAAGTTAATCGATAATTATTTTTTATCGCTTTGTTTTCTGTGAGGGCATGTGTACCATCTATTGTTTCCATTAGTGTCCGGGGCTACCGGACTTTCCCATAAGGTAAAGTGAGGTAACATTGATACATCTTTAGAAAATATTTGGCATGCAATATTTCTGTGTTTACCAATGATAATGCGGCATTAAACTGATGAAGAATATAATTAATTATCTAATATTATTGATAGATAATTAATTTTGTTTTTGGGGTTCTAGTGTCAATGTTAAATTTTTGCTATATGGAGTGACATCGACAGTAGTATGTTTTATGCTGTAAATGTTAAAGTTACATCATAAGAGGTAACATTATTATTGGAGTATTGACAAACAAAATTGAGAACACATTTTTAATATATATTAGCATATATTAGCACCAACCTACATTTCGTTTTAAAAATAAGCAGCATTAAAAAGTTGTAAAATTGCAATGAAAATGTAATGTTATACTTTTTGAAAGAAATTAATTAGCTTCAGTTCTGAATGTGTCTACTTAAAAATATAAAAAGTATGTTAATTTATGATTAAATTTGTTTCTCTAAGAATTGTCAAACTATTAAGCTCCACATCACATTGATGACTCAATATTTGATTACGACGAAATCCTACAGCGCTATAATTTTTTGTTGGATTTTTTTTTTTTTTTTTTTTTGTAGTTATTTTAGAAAAAACAAGACAATTTTTTACATTTTCAGGTTTTGATGTTTTGTGCTTGCCAATATTATGCAACACTGTGAGGTGTGGATTTTAACTTATTGCAAGTGTCGGTTTTTAGATCTGTTGACATATGGTATATTGGTATATTTCTTTTTTCGTTAGAATTACTCTTTAATTTAGGGCTTGCTTTGTTTGATTCCATTTCATGTAGTTGTGAAAGATTACTCAGATGTAAGACATTTCGCCAACTTTTGCTTGATTCTTGGCCCATAGGGTCACTTAAGGATTCCTGTCAATGTTACCCCAAAGCTAAAATATGCGTTTGAAAAAAATTCTAACCATAAGCGAGATCAGGTCTCGTTCTCGTTTCTCGTGAGAAATGGTACTTCTCGTGAGAAACGAGAAATATAAATTTTTCGCGAGAAGTAGAACGAGACTTAAATATTATATTATTTTCCAAATTAAAAATTATTATAATTTACAAAATGCTTAATAATTTGTTTTTTTAATTAATTAATATTTTGACTCCGTGATTTTAATAAATCTAATTAAAAATTTAATTTGATTTTGACAAAAACAAATTAAATTTTTAATTAGATTTCTTAATTAGATTTTTTTTTTAAATCTAATTAAAAAATTTTAATTAGATTTTAAATACAAAAACTTTTTGTATAAAATGGTGCACTTTCGACTTAATTATATTAGTTTACCAGTGGAATTCAACTTGACACATATTGTTCATATTGAAAAGAAATATTCTTGCCTCATTTCAACGATCAAAAATGTCACCAAGAAAAAACAAAATCTGGAGATATTTTCAAAAATCAAGTGACGGTGCTGAATGCAAGGCATGCAAAAAGTCTTTGAAAACAAAAGATTGAAACACAAGCGGACTTCATCGTCACCTCGAAAAAAAAACACAGCCAAGATTACGTTGAGTATTCTGAAAAAACTGACGACTCTCTTCTTCCTCCTCCTAAGAAGAAACAACGAACCATGGTCGATATGCTTGAAACAAAGTCCAAATATGACAAAGACGATTCCATTCAAAAACAGTTTGACTCTGCAATGCTGGATTACTTTTGCACTGATCTGGCATCCTTTTCAGCAGTCGAAGGAAGAGGTTTCAATAATTGTTTGACATTGCAAACCCTAAACTGAGCCTTCATCACAGAACAACATATTCAAGAAAGCTTTCGATTCGGTCAAGAGAAGTTCAAGCTGGAATGAAGAGCATAATAACGGCGAATACGCCAAATCTAAAAAGTGCTGCATTTACTTCTGACCTTTGGACTTCTAGAGCTCAGGACAGCTACATGTCTTGGACTTTTCATGCTATTGACGAAAATTGGAGACTACATCACTGGACACCCCATGTCCAACAGTTCCCAGGCAGACACACAGGTATCTTAATTGAAGGAAAGCTGGATTTTTTCTTAGAAGAACAAAATTTGCCTGCTGATTTGCCAATGTACTGCGTGAACGACCAGGCAAGAAACATGAAACTTGCAGTCAAATTGTCAAAGCGCCTTGACCAATACTTGTGCAACAATCATAATTTGCAATGTGCAGTTCGAGACTCATTTGGAATTACTGCTGGAATGGATGATGCGTTGCATACATGCAAAGATTTGTCTTCTTTAACTCACCAGTCAACAGTTGCAGCTGAGTTGCTTGAATCAGAATCAGACGCTCAAGGAATCAATTTTAGACAGTTACACCAATCTGTTGACACAAGATGGAATAGTGAACTGGATTGCATGGCTTCTGTCCTATATCTAAAGAGTGCAATTAACAGCTTATGTGCAAATGGAGATATTTTTTCTTCAAAGACCATCAGTGCATCACAGTGGAAATCAATCGAGAGAGCAGTAGAAATTTTGGTACCACTTAAAGAAGCTACAGAAACGTGGTCGGCTGAGTCCAGTCCAACAAATAATACTGTCGCCGATTCTCTTTATTTAATCCATGACACAATTGATCAATTTATTGAGACGGATGGAAAACATGGCTACGGTGTCTTGTATGCAAAAAACTTGAAAAGCTGCATTGAGAAAAGATTTCCTCTTTGTCACACTGGAAACTTATTGAGTGCTGCAGCAAACCACTTAAATCCTGCTTTAAAGGGACTTCACTTGAAGCTCTTCAAAAAATTTTAAACAACAAAAGAATGGTTAGCCTCACAGGTTAAGGATAATGTTGAGTGCCAACCTGTTGCCAGAGTCCTTTCAGCAGATTTGTACCGTAATTCAAAACTGAATCGCAAGTTAAACGTCAGACTTGAAACACAAGAGCCAACATCTGAACTGAATCCTATTTTGAGCGAAATGTGCCAGTATGAATATCTCTCTGATGTCAAAAAAGACTTTTCGATTCTTGATTGGTGGAAATTGCATTCAAATACATTGCCAGAACTGTCTTCATTAGCTAGACAAATTTTAGCTATTCGAGCAAGTTCAACTAAATCAGAGAGAGTTTTTAGCTCAGGTGAAAATGTCGTCCGATCATCCAGACACAACTTACACCCACAAAAATTAGAACAAATCATCTTAATCAGAGAAAACATTGTCTTGTTGGAAAAGTTTGGCAAAAAAATTCTGAATTAATATTTGAAAAAGGTGTTTACATTTGACAAATGTCATATGTGTCTATTTGTCAAAACCATGTTTACATTTTTTTTTTTTTACTTGGACTTTAATAAATTTGTTTTAAAAAATTATTAAATATCTCGTCTCGTCTCGTTCTCGGTCTAACGAGAAGTACTAACTTCTCGTCTCGGTCTCGTCTCGGTTTTAAAAAACCTAGTCTCGCTCATGGTTATAATAAATGTTAATAAATGTTAATAAATGTTAACAAATGTTAATAAATGTTAACAAATGTTAATAAATGTTAATAAATGTTAATAAATGTTAATAAATGTTAATAAATGTTAATAAATGTTAATAATTGTTAATAAATGGTAATAAATGTTAATAAATGTTAATAAATGTTAAAAAATGTTAATAAATGTTAATAAATATTGACTTTTCATTTTTCATAAGATGCTATGACATTTAATTCAATTTTAAGTTTTCTACAGCAGTTTTTCATCAATATTTTATTCTGTTATAATTTTGATTTTTCTCTTATAATAGGTTTTCAATATGCAGTAATTATGGATACCATGATACCAGATATACCATGCCTAATGTCTGAAAATAAAAAGATTTTGTTTTTTCTTGGTGACATTTTTGATCGTTGAAATGAGGCAAGAATATTTCTTTTCAATATGAACAATATGTGTCAAGTTGAATTCCACTGGTAAACTAATATAATTAAGTCGAAAGTGCACCATTTTATACAAAAAGTTTTTGTATTTAAAATCTAATTAAAATTTTTTAATTAGATTTAAAAAAAAAATCTAATTAAAAAATCTAATTAAAAATTTAATTTGTTTTTGTCAAAATCAAATTAAATTTTTAATTAGATTTATTAAAATCACGGAGTCAAAATATTAATTAATTAAAAAAACAAATTATTAAGCATTTTGTAAATTATAATAATTTTTAATTTGGAAAATAATATAATATTTAAGTCTCGTTCTACTTCTCGCGAGAAATTTATATTTCTCGTTTCTCACGAGAAGTACCATTTCTCACAAGAAACGAGAACGAGACGAGATCTCGCTTATGGTTAATTTATTAACATTTATTAACATACATTTTCCATTTATAGGCTTATAAATTGATGGCAGTTTATCGTAATAATAAAGTGCAGCAATGCTTCTCTAGAAGTCTTTTTTAGCAGCCGAGGTGCAGTGGTGGCGCACTTGTCTCAGAAAAAAAGTATCCCTGGTTCAAACCCCATCTCTGAACAAGTTTTGAAACATTGGTTTTGAAGGAAGCGTGAACTTCCAATTAAATGCTCTGTGATAAGATTGTAAGGACTTCTTGTGGCACCTAAAACAAAAAAACTTGTTGATGAAATGTTTCATGTATTATTTATTACCTTGTAAGAACATACGTTTTTTAACTTTTTGAAAAATAACTATCTGGTTTTATTTAGCATAAATTGTTAAATAAAAACAGATAAACTTACATTTGACAACTTTTTGCATTGTGCTATCAGAACAAGCTTCTCAAATGTGCAAACAATTGTGGTACCTTGCACTTTTCGTTCTAAAATTAATAGAAAAAATCAACACAAAAGATTGCACACTTTTATAAAATCCTGAGATATATTGTGCCATTTTCTTTGAAGTACTTCAAAACATTCTTAAGCATTTCGGGGAGCATGTTTGACCTTTTTTTTGTCCAGGTAATCCCAAATATGCTCAATTACATTCAAAACTGGACTCTGGGGAGGCCAGATTATCAATTCCAGTACTCCTCCATCTGCCATTTCATTTAAATAATTTTTTGCCACTCGGGAACAATGTTTTGGGTCATAATCCTGCTGCAGAATAAAATTATGACCTATTAGCCTCATTCCGAATGATACAGCATGGTGCCTTAGGATTTCCACATAACGTTCCCCGCTATTTTGATCAAATCAACTACTCCAGATGAAGATAAACAGCCCCAAACTTGTAAAGAGCCTCCTCTGTTTTTATTAGTAAGGTTTAAACACTCGGGCTGATAGGCTTCTTCAATTCCTCTTCAAACATGTTGGCGTCCTTTTGTTCCGAAAATTTCGAATTTGGACTCATCGGTGCACAGAATCCGATTAAACATTTCCTGTGCCCAATCTTTGTAATGTTTTGCATATTTAAGCCGTTTTTCTTTATTGCCACACCGTAAGAATGGTTTTCGAATTGCAACACACCCTCTTAATCCCGATTTAAGTAGGGGAAAGGCGCCTATGATGGCATACTTAACTTTGAAGCTTCATTATTCAGTATCCTGAAGACCAATAATAAAAGTTTTGATATGGATACATTTCTTGTTACATCTAGAACAATAATTACCCTGGGAGTTTTCATCAGTTTTATTTTTTTTATAAGTTATTCTTATTGTAAAAAAAGCACAAGTATGCCATCATAGGCAACCACTGCTCCTATGATGGCATAGGGGAGGATGGGGCTAGTTAGGATCGAGGGTAACTTAATGATTTCATTTAACCTTAGAGTTTTCCCTCAGAAAATCCAGAAATTACTCGAAACCATCCTAATTTACCATTTCATGCTACACACCAGCATTGTAAAATTTTGCGCATGCGCATAGGATATATTACCTTTTACGTATTTTTTGGACCAAAAAAAAATTTTGGAGCATCGCTTTCTTTTAACTTTACTTAAAAATAAGTTTTTCTTATAAAAAAAAAGGTTTTCCCAACTCGTCAATATTTCAACACTCCCAACTCGTCAGTATGCCATCATGGGTAAAAGTCATCATTTTCATTAAAACAAGCTGTGTCTGCTTTGTTCAAAAGATAAAATTAAATTAACTATTCCACTAAATGCACAAAACTTGAATATAAAATGCATGAAAATTTTATTTCTGCACAGTTAATAGTAAAATCACAATCTTAAATATATGAAGGAAATAAAACTACAACAGCACATCCCAAAATCGATTTTTGTTGATTATATAAACAATACTTGTGCACAAGGGACGTTTTTTCACTAAAACTAATGTAAAGTCAGTATAGTCATGTAGGTCTAATCATTTTTTTACCAAAACCAATTTTAATGGAAATATGACCGGTATGCCATCATAGGCGCTATGCCATCGTAGGCGCCTTTCCCCTAGGTGCCGCCGAATACAAGAAGAGTTGACATTTTTTCCAGTTGCTGTGTTAATATCTTTTACCCGCTCGGTTGATGCTTTTTTTTGTATTTCTCAAAGATAGGGTTTTTAAATATTTATTGTCATCTTTTGTTAGCTTAGGAGGTCTAACACTTTTCTTTCTATCTTCAAGGGAGCCAGTTTCTCTAAACTTTTTATGATTTCTGTAATAGCATCCTTCGAATATCCTGTTTTTGATGTAGTTGTTATGACACATCGTTTTAATAAATAAAAAAACAAATCCCTCATGTTTCCCATTAATTTTGTTTATTTATTCAAAATAATATATTCTTTTGACTTTTCTTATGTATTATTAAACTTAAGTACTTAAGTAACTTAATTTAACTTATGAATGTATCATTTTAAAAAACTTTCATAAAGTCGTAAAAGTTCGTTAAAAACTTGATAATACTCCATATTTAACATGCGCAGTGCGCCGTTTGTATCTTTGAAAAAATGTTTATTAAGGTCCTGTAAAATATTTAATCAAATGATAAAAAATCTTCTATTAAAATGTTTTTTGAACTATTTTTGAACGTTTTACTTATACAATCGTCGTTCAAGCGACCATTAAACGTTTACCAAATGTTTGAAAAACGTATTTGTGCGCACAGGGGTATACCTAGATTAGACTTTTTTTCTGTTTATTACTAAAAAATGTTCTGATGAAATCTATGTTCTAAGTGATTCTAGTCACAAAAATCATAAAACTTTATATTAAAATTACCAGAAGGCCGTGTGTTCAAAAAAGTGATGACTGTTATTATCAACTGGCCGTATATCCTTTGACTAAGGACGTATAAATGGACATTTTACGCAATGTTATAGATCAAAGGCGCCGACAATTACAAGTTCTATGCGGGTTTGAATTTTTAGCGTCCTTTTTTGAAATAATTTTACAAATTATACCGACATTTAGCCGACATTGCTTTGCAAATTTCTTTTAGTAAACATTTTATTATTCGTAAAACTTTTGGGAAATATAAATGCATTTTATGCAATTAAGAATGTCTCATGTGATAGCAAATAATTTAATATATTTAAAAGCTTTGTTTAATAATAACTTATTTGTAAAAAATATTTAACGTCAAAAATAATATTTTTGTAAAAATGCAATATTTGGAATACTAAAATAAATATTGTAAAGTAAAAAGAATTTTGTACGTGTTGTAGGTCATATCATAGACCATTTATAGATTATAGAACTAGATATTGGCAACCATCACTCTATCAACCATCAATCATCAACTATAACATTTAGATTTCGCTAATCGTTTAATGATTTAAACTTCTCTTTTTTGAAATCAAATCATTTTTTGTCTCACAACTTTGTTTTGATATTTTTCTGTATTTGAATTTTTTTTTCAAGTCGAGTTCTAGAATAATCATATGATTTAAACATTTTTAGTATTTTAATCATATGATTATATTTATGCAGGAGTTATACAAGTCATATATAGTTATACAATCATATGATTATATTTATGCAGGAGTTATACAAGTCATATTTAGTTATACAATCATATGATTATATTTATGCAGGAGTTATACAAGTCATATATAGTTATACAATCATATGATTATATTTATGCAGGAGTTATACAAGTCATATATAGTTATACAATCATATGATTATATTTATGCAGGAGTTATACAAGTCATATATAGTTATACAATCATATGATTATATTTATGCAGGAGTTATACAAGTCATATATAGTTATACAATCATATGTAAAATATAATAAAATAGTAAAATATTTTAACCACAATACTTTACATAAACAAAATTTTCTTATTTAATTGGATAGATGAGACAGTTATCATTTCGATGTGTAATCGTATAAGAGTATTTTCACACGATGCAAATGTTTCCTTTTGTGTGGCTATTGTTATTTATAACAATTGCTAGCGCGCATATCTTGGCTTTTAAACAATGAGTTAAAGTTTAACTCATTGTTGTTATCTGTCAAACATGTCTGAGACATATTTTCTGCCGACATAAAACATGTCCCACATATTTTCTATCGACGTATTTTGACATAATTTTATGTCTGAATTATTTTCTGCTGACATAAAATATGTCAGACATATTTTCTATCGACATATTTTGACATAATTTTATGTCTGAATTATTTTCTGCTGACATAAAATATGTCAGACATATTTTCCATTGGCATATTTTGACATATTTTTATGTCTAAATTATTTTCTGCTGACATAAAATATGTCAGACATATTTTCTATCGACATATTTTGACATATTTTTATGTCTGAATTATTTTCTGCTGACATAAAATATGTAAGATATATTTTCTATGGACATATTTTGACATAATTTTATATCTGAATTATTTGGTGTTTGATATTCTTGAAGAAAAAATCAATCTAACAAATTTATTGCGCATTTCAACTTAATTTACAGAGATAAGTGAAAATAGTTTAACAAATTTGTTGCTTTTTTGCAATCAATAATGCTTCATAAAACCTTTACTTTAAACCCTATAAGCAAACATCAGTTGTTTCATATAGGTCTTTTTCTGCCCTTTTTAGCGATGTATCATTTGGTAGTATTGACTAATATTGACATTTGATAGTATTGACTAATATTGACTAGTATTGAGGCATCATTTGATAGTATTTGATAGTATTGATTAGTATTGATTAGTATTGGCGCTTTCCCTCATTAGAATGTATAAACCATCTCAAGCTGAGTTTTTATTACTGAAAGTGGTTTTTATTAGTATGACTAAACTTAAAATTATTTCTTTGATTAAAATAATAATAAAAAAAAATTTTTTTCAGTTATTTTTAATTATTAGTTTATCCTGAAAAAGATTTCATTATGAAAAAATGAATTCAAAAGATTTTATGAAAAAAACGGTTCACAGAATTTCAAAAAATTCGTGCCAAATTAAATTCATTTAAGCTGAAGAATTTAAAATATTTCACAAAAGCTATATTCAACTCATTAAATTCATATTAAGAAGACTAACCGGTAATAATTTATAACTAATTACGAATAATATAGTTTTAGTTATAATAGTTATGATTTATTTAACAATAAAATAATTGACAATTGCATTATAACAGCATAATTAACTGCCATAAACTTGCATAAAATGTTTTGAGTGAAATATATATATTGGAATAATTATTTTTTTCGCTTTCCTTACAATTTAAAGTCAAAAATGGAGAATAATTTATTGAATGAATCAACTATTAGTTAAAAATAACTAAAAAATGTTTTTTTTTAAATATTATTTTAATCAAGAGAATAATTTTAAGTTTAGTCATATTAATAAAAACCATTTTCAGTAATAAAAACTCAGCTTGAGATGGTTTTTACATTCTAATAAGGGAAATCGCCAATACTAATCCATACTAATCAATACTATCAAGTACTATCAAATACTATCAAATGATGCATCAATACTAGTCGATACTCTCAAATGATACATCGCTAAAAATACTTTGTCTATACTATCAAATGATACATCGCTAAAAAGGGCAGAAAAAGACATTTATGAAACAAAAGATAATTTCTTATAGGATTTAAAAGTAAAAGTTTTATGAAGCACACACAGGTCAACAAAAACAAAATTTTTTTCTGGTGCCAAGAAAACAATTTGTTTTTTATGTAGGATTTCTTGTTTTGATTTCAAATATGCAACTCATTTTTTACCATCACGTCAAGTTGTAAAGATATTTGGGTTCAAATCTTTAGAATTTGGGGTAAAGTCCCTAATATTGTCGAAAAAAAAGTTGTTCCAAAGTATATCAACCTGAGTCTCAAAAGAAGCGTATTTTCATAAAGATTTTACAGATGTTATTCGTTTGTAATAAAAATAAGTATTTTTTGTATTATTGCTGAAAAACATTTTGTTGACATTTTTTTAAGAGTCTTTAGCATTTTTTTAAATAATTTTTTTTCCAAAAAATTTTAAGGAAAAATTTTTATGTTTTCTAAAATCTCTATACTATCTTCTAAAATACGCTTTTTTTGAGACCCAAGTTGATATACTTTTGAACAACTTTTTTTTTGACAATATTAGGGACTTTACCCCAAATATTAAAGATCAGAACCTAATTATCTTTACAACTTGACGTAATGGTAAAAAATAAGTTGCATATTTGAAATCAAAATGGGAAATGCAAAATATGAAAGTTTTTCTGTTGACATTCAATCATATTTGATTGCAAAAAAGCAACATCTTAACTATTTTCACTTAACTCTGTAAATTAAGTTGAAATGCGCAATAAATTTGTTAGATTGATTTTTTCTTCAAGAATATCAAACACCAAATAATTCAGATATAAAATTATGTCAAAATATGTCCATAGAAAATATATCTTACATATTTTATGTCAGCAGAAAATAATTCAGACATAAAAATATGTCAAAATATGTCGATAGAAAATATGTCTGACATATTTTATGTCAGCAGAAAATAATTCAGACATAAAAATATGTCAAAATATGTCAATGGAAAATATGTCTGACATGTTTTGTGTCAGCAGAAAATAATTCAGACATAAAATTATGTCAAAATATGTCAATCGAAAATATGTGGGACATATTTTATGTCGGCAGAAAATATATCTGAAAATATGTCGACAGATCTGCCAGACATATTATGTCGTAACAACTCTGAGTTAAACGTCCAATTATTAATACTTTGACCAATGAAATTAGCTTTACGCTGTTAAAATTACGTTTACGCTGTTTAAAAACCGGTAAAACTCTAATTGTTATCAATAAAATAGCCATGAAACCACTAATGAAGTCTATTAAAGGTATAAATATAAAACTTTAGAGTTCTCTATGATGATTTCACAAATAGTTTAGACAAGTTAATGCTTACTACTTAGTTCTATATATTTAATATACTATAATTGTTAATATTGTTATTATTATTGTATATATAATATTTAATAATTTAGAAACTTAATAATTTAGAAACTTAAGGAACAAGATTACATTCAATTACAACATAATCTTCAATTCAACTACTCTGAATCTATTGCTGTTATTCAATCACAACATATTGATAAAAATGATGATTTCCTAAATCAAACTGCTTCGAACAGAGATGTCAGGGAAAAGTAGCCGAAAACACAGAGCAACTGGAAAAAATCTTAAACGCAAACGAAAACGAGACCCTACCTGAAAAAAAAGAAATTAAAAAAAACTTAGACAGAGTATATAACCTCAAATAGTAAAATGCAACGGGGTGAATTTATAAAAGACTATAAGAAAGACCATACACAATGCCGTTTTAAATGTAATAAAAATTAACGTTGCTGATCAAGAAACTTTGCACAAACAACACTGGATTTTAAATAATCAAGAAAAGCATCTTTTTTACTCCCAAACTGACAGACACTTTTGTCGCAAAAGTACAAACATAGAGTACATTTAAGATAATCTGAATATGACCGTTTTGTATGAAAAATATTGTAAAAATTGTGTTTCTTAAAATATTATTCCTGCAAAAAAAAAGTATGTATAGATAAATATTTAACACAGAGCTTAACATTGAAGTTTATAAACTAAAAAACGATAGATGTAACAAATGTGAAAGTATCAAAATGTATCCATCACCTAACTCAAATGAAAAAACAGAACATGAAATTCACACAAAAAACAAAGGTAAACCTAATGAAGAACGTAATCATGATAGGCTTGATAAAAGCAAGTGCGTTATTTGCTTAGATATGGAAAATGTTTTCAGCCTACCAATAGCAAACGTTTCCAGCTTTTTTTACAAACGAAATTTGACTGTTTTTCATTTGACTGCACAATACTCAATCACAAAAAAAAATTAAGTGCAGTCTGATCAGAATTTACTAGTGGCCGAACAGGTAATGATATAGCTAGTGTTCTTCTTGTTATACTCAATCAAATAGTTGCAGATGAATTTCAAGAAACTGAAATTTGTTTATGAAGCGACTCTTGCGTATTGTAGAACCGAAATAGTTTTATGATGGTTGATTTAAAAATTTAAACAATCATTCAGAACAGTTTCCATAATATTATTGAAAGAAATATGGAAGTAGCTGAAATTTACAGTCCAATGGGCCTTGTTAGAATTCTAAAATATATACTTCGAAAGAATCCAATCAAGTTGATTTAAAGAAGAGCAGATGATGGACTTTCAAACCGTTACTAAGAACTATTCATTGCTTAAAAATTTTCCATATACAAAAGTAAAGATACTTAAATACTCAGCAGATAAGCCATGAAGTGTTGAATACAAAACTGAGTTTGGTTCTTAATGGAAGTTGGAAAATGTTCTTATCTACAACACCAGACACCAAAATTAAAATAATTAAAAAAGTGCTAACGATATAAAGTTTGTGCAACCGAAGGTGCTTAAAAAAAATCTCAAAAGAAAATATAAATGATCTAAAATCAATGTTAAAATTTATGCTACTTCAAGACAAAGAATATATGTCATCAGTCTTACAAACATTCACGTAGTGTATAATGTTAACTGTTATCAACTTTTGTTTTTCGCAGTTTTTAACTCTATCGACAACTTGGTTCTGCATCAAATTTTTTTTGAACTTTTTTTATGAACTTTGGATCAATTAAAAAAATTTTTTTATAAATTTCAATTTGCCGTACTTCATTTCGATTTTCTGCATTTCAATCTGTTGTATTTCATTTTAAAGTGAAACAGTATGTTTGGATTAGTCTTTAATTTTTTTTACTATTGCAACCAGCTTTAAAATTGTAACCAACATAATAAAGTATATATATATATATATATATATATATATATATATATATATATATATATATATATATATATATATATATATATATATATATATATATATTTTTTAATTCTGAGACTAATTTTGTATTATTTATTATTTGTATAGTATTTGCATCGACATAACTGACCTTTGCGAACAAAAAAATATATTTTGCAATCTTTTTTGGTTTTATACTTTTCAAAACTGCATTAAAATATTTTAAAATAATTTACCATAAAGGGCTAACAACTACGAAACAGGGTAAAAATAGAGTCCAGTTCTCACTGACACTGGAAAAGCAATTTATATATATTTTGCCAAGAAAGTTTACTTTGAAACTTTAATTTCAATTGTAAAGAATTACTTCTTCGAATGAACTCTTAAGTGCTTAAAACACAGAAGGGAACGTCAATTAATTTTTAGAAATTTTTCCCATGCTTATGAAAAAAAAATTTTTAACAAAGCTGCAAGCAATCACTATAAGGGTAGGAAGTTACTTGAAGATAAAGTTTATAGAGCAAGATAACAATTGACAAATAACTTTATATGAATCAGGAAAGCAAGATGAAGGAAGCGAATTCCAAAGAACTGATTTTTGAGGAAAAAAACAAAACAAATAAAACTTTTTGGAGCACTTAGGAACAGTCACAGAAAAAGGATGAGACTTAATTGAATGACGAGTAATACAAGAATGAATTTTAGTAGATGGCACAAGAGACGCTAGCTCTTTAGAGCAGTGCCCATTATAGTATTTGTAAAAAAGAAAAAAAGAAGCAACATTACGACGATGTGACAATGGTTGGAGGTTGGCTGCAAGAGCAGGTTCAACTGCGTTTACAATGCTTATTTGCATCTTGTCTTAAAGAAAAAGGACATCATTAGAAGATCCGCCCCAGATATGTCAACAGTATTCCATACAAAGACGGATTTGAAATTTATAGAGGTAAATAATAGAATCCGGAGTAAGAAAGTGTCGATTACGATAAAGAGATGTAACCTCAGCAGATGTTAATTAAGAAATGGATTTGGTAAATGGTTTCCAAGAAAGATCAGAAGTAAGAGTTAATCCTAGAAGTTGAAGGCTAGATGACTCATCGAGTACATTACCGTTCATAAATATAGGAAGATCTAAACTAATGCGATAACGAGTGGCTGCAAAAAATTGGGCTTTATCAGAATTAAAGTTCACAAGCCACTGTAAGCCTCATGCTGTGACAGAAACGAGATCCTCTTCAAGCTCAAATGCCCCCTACAAGCAATCAGAGAGTGTTGGCTTCTTATCGAGACAAAAGTAAATGGTAGTATCATCAGCGAGCAATGTTACATTAGATGTGAAAATATCTGGAAGATTGTTAATTTAAATTAAAAAGAGTATAGAGCCAAGGATGAAACCATGAGGAACCCCTTAAGTTACAAGAAATGAAGAAGAGTGCTGTCCATTGAGGACAACTTTTATACTTTGATTGAGAAGGAAGGATTCAATTATGTTAAATATGTTACCTGACACACCGTTAGAAAGACAAGCATGCCAAACTTTATCAAAAGCTTTTGAAATGTCAAAAGCAATAGCCTTAATCTCTCCGCCTCTATCTAATGCACGATAAAACCTATCAGTTATTACTGTTAGCAAATCAGCTGTAGAACGAGAAGATTGAAATCCATATTGAACATCAGAAGGTACTCTCCAGTCCATAATAAAAGAAGGGGGTGGCCATTTATTAATTTTTAGAAGATTTTCCTACAATTAGTTAATTTTTACTTATTGTCAGCGAAAACATCTTAAAACTAAAAAAAAAAATCAGTGAAAATTGATCTTAAAAATTAGAAAATAATATTTTCAGTCACTAATAAAAAATAAAAATAAATACTTTAAGTGTAAACATGCTTTAAAAATCGCCGACCTTGTAAATCTTGATTTGTCAAAAATGAGCATTTGGTTTATTTCTCACCAAAGTATAAAACTTATATCCGCATATTAAATCCTATTGAAACATAAAACAGCTAGTTGTTCGAAAATGCGCATTTGACCGCAAGCCACGTTTGAATTAAATAGTTTTAAACACGTTTTGTAAAAAATATTAGTTCGGATTTATTAACTCAACTATCTTATAAAAAATACTTGAATTGTTTAAATTCAAAAATACTTGAATTGTTTAAATTACCCCCCCCCCCTCCTATTAATAAATCCCCTCCCTCCCCTGTTTATTTGATTTGGACTAAAATTCCCACCCTACCACCGACTACTACCCCATCTTCCTCCTTTTATAAAGGACTCGAGAGTAAGTTATTAGATTCAAGATGATGGTACCTAACTTCCAGACATGGAGCAAACTCCAAAAATTTATATATTTATACTTATATTAAATAAGGATGCTTTGTAAAAAATTGCAATGATTGGAGTCTGTGAGCAAAATAGCCCTAAAACTTTAGCTACATTTGCCCCAAACATGAGAGCAACAACTTTGATAAAATAATTTTTATACAATTTTTACCTAAACCTATATTCATCGATAAATTTTAAAATTCACACAATAACACACAATAAAGGTTATTGTGTGAGTTTTAAGGGGTTACTTTTTATGGTCAAAGTTTTTGATTAAAAACTATGACCATAAAAAGTTAAGGGGGATCAAACTTTTTAGGTATGGGGGCTCAAATTTAGGGGGTTGTAAATTTATAAGACCATAATTGTTGAACGCTAAGAGATTATTGTGTGATTTTTAAAATTTATTGATGAATATAAAATTGGTTGAGAATAGTAAAAATATATTTTATCAACTTATTGCTATCACGTTTGGGGCAGGTGTAGTTAAAGTTTTAGAGATTTTTTGTTCCCAGACTCCAATCATCGCAATTTTTTACAAAGCATCCTTATTTGATATATTTATAAACATATAAACTTTTGTAGTTTGCTCAATGTCTGGAAAATAGGCATCTCAAACTTCAAAAAATGCTGCATCCGCGCCTGTTAAGTGTCTGTTAATTAAAGATTCAAAAACCTTGCTTATATTAAAAGAAGACTAATGAACAATAGTTAGACGAGTCAGGTTGCTCTTCAGAATTTTTGAAAATAGGGAAAAAGTTTTCTATACCTCTTTCCAGCAGGCTGGAAAACAAGACTCTGGCAAACACTTGTTAAATAGTTTTGAAGGTATAGACGACAGCTAAGGAGAACACTTCTGCAAGACTACAACAGGTATGTCGTCCAAACCACAAACTGTAAAAGAGTCTAAGAAGGAAATCATTTTAGATACAGACGCTGGAGTAATACGAATGGCAAGCAATAGATCAATTTGTTTGTCGGCTATATCAGGTAGAAAGCAACTAATGGAATCAAGAGATGATATTGATAAAAAGTTTTTAGCAAACAACTCAGCTTTGCCTTTAGGTGGGGTGACAAAATCTGAATCATATAAGAGAGGTGGAATAACAGATTGTCCTTATTATTAATACTTTTTAAGATTCTCCAGAATTCACGAGAGCCTAATTTTTGAGAGTAAATACGATATTTCATAACCTGAATATAGCGCGCTTTGCCAAAAATCTTTTTACAATGGTTTCTAGCAATAGTAAACAGATATCTGTTTTCTGGAGAATTGTTTTGCTGATAGATATGGAAGTAATGGTTTCGATCGGAAATTGCAGCAGCAAGATGTGAGGAAAACCATGGAGACTAATGAGTCTTGACTTAAAATTGTCAAATGGGATTAAAAGATTTCATGCCGGCCTGAATCCAAAAAGATATGTAAAAAGCATATTTGTCAGCAGGAAGACAAAAGATTTCTACCAAAGGGTCATCGCGAAACTGAAAAAACGAAAAGAGTCCCAGTCAGCTTTACGGTAGTTGTGACTGTAACTGGAGGGTTCTGATGATTAAGAAAAATGAGATGACAGTTTTAGAGAGATCAAACCACAATCAGAAGCACCTAAGGGTCAGTGTGGAGAAACTAAGCACTGAATAGGATCAGAAACAAGAAATAAGCCGAGTATAGAAGGTGAGTTGGAAAGTTGACTATTTGAGTTAGAGATTAAGAAAAGCAAAAGTTGTGGGCTTTAACGCCTACAGAGTCACTGACACTAGAGCCAAGCCATTCAGTGTGATAAGCATTAAAGTCACCAACAATAACAATATTGCCTAATGGATACAGAGAGAAGGCTTGATCAATATGATAAGAAATAACATAAAAAAGAGTGCAATCTTGAGATGAAGGAGAACGATAAAGAACAAAGGGAACGGCAATTGTGTGAAGTGGTACTAAATAAAAACACATAAAAGAATAGTCAATGGATTCAAATCTTGTTTCCTGACAAATTGGTGAATTCTTACGATTGTAAAAGCTCAGGCCAAGCATGTTACTATTAGATTTTTTACGAATTAAAGGAAGATAACCATCAACACTAAGATCACAAGATAAGACAGCCGAACTCAGATTAGTCTCAAAAAGAACTAGTAGGTCTGGTAAACTTTGCAAGAGATAAGATTGAAAAGAAGAAAAGTTACTTCGAATATTAGTGAATGATAGGTTTAGAGAACTTGGTGATGACGATGGTTTTTTGTGTTTTATAGCTTTTGGTACTTTATTCATTTTTAAGTTTGTTAAAGAACTTAACTCAAAGCATAGATAGTACTCAGTACACTATTTAGTAGCCCAAACAATTGCCTAATTACTATTAATAAACCATAGGCCGTAACAAAGGGCTCCAAATTTAGCCTCGTCAATGCACACCAAAAGTACGAACAGGGACACCATCCATGCGCATATTGGCACTGTTAATACTTTGATATTTTTCAGCTGTTGATGGAATCAGCCTCTCGGATGCGTTTAATATCTCCCAACGATGATTATGTTTATCGAGACAATATCTCTAGCCTTTACTCAACCAAGACCCCCAAAGCAGGGGGAATTTTAAGTCGGAGTTGTCTTCTCCTAGCCTTTGCCTAAAAAAGTGTATCCTTCTAGGCAGCAGGATATGAAGAAGATTGTGCTGGGTTACATGTTACCAGTAGCAGGATAACCTGACCTGACTTTAATTCTGTATTATTTATTATTTATATAGTGTTTGCGTCAACACAAGTGACTCTTGCAAACAAAAAATTATGTTTTGCAATCTTCTTTAGTTTTTATGCTTTTTAAAACTGCATTAAAATATTTTAAAATAATTTACCATGAAGGGCTAATAACTAGAAAACGTCTTTCTCCTCCCCCCTCCCCTCACCCCCATCTTCCTATATTAATTCTCACTTGTTATTAACAAAATAATCTCAAAACTAAAAAAACACGAAAATTATATATATCAGTCACTGATAAGAACAAAAAACTTTAAGTGTAGGCTTTCAAAATCATCAACCTTTAAAAAATATCGTAAATTTCGATTTGTCAATTTTAGGTTTATCTTTGTTTCTTACCATAATATAAAACTTATGTAAGCTTATTAAATCCTACTGAATTATAACAAAACAACTGTTTAAAAATGCACATTAAAAGACAAGCCACTTTAGAATTAAATTGTTTATTTGTTTTAAGTAAACAATTCCCATTCATATTTTTATTTACCCCACCCTACCCCCTCCTTCCCGTTTATTAAATCTGAACTAAAACTCATACAACCTCTTCCCCCCTCCTTCCCCACCCATGTATTGATCATGCGTGAGTATATATCATATAAACCGCTTTTTGAAAAAACTCCGTTTATTAAAGTTTATAGAAATGTAAACCAGCAGGCTGCATATCCACAACTTAGATCAGTTTGCAACGTTTTTAGATTAAAACCACCCTTTCAAACAAAGTTTTATTACTTTTAAGAAAAATGAGATTTAATTTACTATTATGAAAATATAAATATTTTACAAAAAGATTAACTGCCAGTATTTGTGCCCTAAAATTTAAAAATCGAATTGCTTCGAATCACAAAAAGTGGAGATACGGTCTCGTGGTTCTCTGCTGACGTAGTTTAAAACTCAAGTGCGTGCATACAACTTGCACACAACTTCACAAACTTAATTAAGCAAAATTAAAGTTGTTGCTTTTTTAAACAGTTTAGGTTTATTAACTGCTTAGCTTTATATAATACGCCTATACGTTTTGAAACTTTATATAAAAATGAAATTACAACAAAGAAAAGTTATAGCAGAGTTTAATCGTAACATAGCGTTAACACAATCTTTTCGTAGACCCCCATTGTCAAAGTTTAAATAATATATCCTAATGGTATAAAACTCGTATAACATAAAAAATAATATTAACAAACTCGGCTTTTAAATATCGAATAGTTAGTTTAATCGCAAAAACATATAGTGCTTTTTAATTATTGATCGCAGATTTCAGCATTATTACATTCCTGAAACTCCACATTAAGTTTTAAGAATCAAAGAAATAGGTTCAGTTAACGCTGAACAAATTAATTTAGAGGTTGCTGCCTCAAAATATGCTTCTTCTCTATTTGGACAAAAAATATTTTTTCCGGCTCAAAACTATTTAAAGCCATTCCCTTTACTCAAAAACTGGTATTGAAACTAGAACGCAAGACTCTGTAATCACAGCTTAAAAAGGTATGGTTCTCTAATCAAATAACCCTGGATAAGTTAATAAAACACAATTTTAGACAAAAGTCCGAAACTTATTTATTTATGAAAAAATGTCACTTTCAAAATTAACAGAAACGGCAAATTGTCACTGCATTACACTTGTTAACCTCAATTTTATTTTCTGGACAACTCAATAGATCTAACAATCTATCATTTTAAATCTATAACTGATGAGGGAGGTTTATTTTAAAAGTAATCTTGACAGCCATCATGCTTGAAGAGAGAGAAACTTTACTGAGCTGATTGACTCGGAAATTAGTTAAATAATTAAATCCTTCGCCATGAAAATAACAACTGTTAAACTGAGAGCGCTGGTTGCACTTTCCCAGGATATATCAGAGGCTTGCTAAAATGTAAGAAAAAAGTTATTTTAATTGTAGTGTGGAAGAAAAACTTTAAACAACTACATATTTATATCTTGTTATTTAAAACTTGTCAACATCCTCAGAGGAATTTAATCCCGCAGAAGCAAACATCTATGTTGTTAGCGTGCAATTAAGAATCCGAACCTAGCAGACATTCCATAGAGGAATTTCAGAGACCTATGTAGGCATTTTGAGCTTTCCGTTGTAGTTTTGCTCATCGGTTTAATTGAGGACCATTAGTGGCAGCCGCCAAAAATGGCTAGCCGATGATTTTCATAAATTTTGATTTTCATAAATTTTGCTGATTTCATACTTCCAAAGTGTTGAAACAATGTCATTTTCTAACAAACTGAGACGTTAATGGACTAATTTTTTTTCTTACTTTTCTTCCAATTAACTTCTAATATCAAAGAAAATTTAAAACTTACAGTTATTTTTCTTTAAATTAAAAGTGTGTCTACCCAAATCAAAACTAATGTTTGTACATTCTGCTGTACCTATGGCTATATCCGTTGACATTAAATTTTTGGTATTTTTTATTATTTTTACTTAATAATTAAACTTTGTTAATTTTTAACATAAAAACTTGGCTTTTGTTATATTATTACATGCAGAACTTAGCTAGATTATATTTCCAAAAAAGCACATAAAACGAAATGATGCAGTAGTTTTGTGGCGTGAAACATACTTATGTGGCGTCAAACATGATTAAACACTCAATTAATAATAATTTATTTGACAAAAAGTAAAAAAATGCTTTTTTTATTATTATGTAATAAATAAACTACACTATAGTATACTATCTATGTAAATAAGTTTAGTTAATATACGATTTAAAACCGATTAAATCCAAATTTTATAAAGGAATAATGCATTTTAATTTTTCACTATTATAAAATCTTTAACACGTTAAACATGTTCTAGTGGTTTAAAGCCAATTTCTTCAATTACAAGCTAATACTATAATATATATATATATATATATATATATATATATATATATATATATATATATATATATATATATATATATATATATATATATATATATATATATATATATATATATATATATATATATAATATTTCCCCGCTGGGGCAGGAGCTGCTCAACCTGCCCCAGCGGGGAAAGTAGAGCAATAGTGTGTGGTAAGTTGAAAAAAGGACAAATAAGTAAATACGTATGGTAAGAAACTTGGGTGAATCATCAATAAAACTTTCACTAACAGTAAGCGTGTGTATAGTTTACACACACATACCGCTAGTGAAAAACACAAACATTTTATTTTATAGACTTTAATGACGTAAGTAAAAAAAGAGAAAAAATTAAATTGTAAGAAAGTGTCATAAAATATAAAAATATAATTTTATACAACTATCTTGAACTTTAAAGCCCGAGTTAAAAATTACTAATTTTAAAAATATATATAAATAATATACTGCTTTTTCTCATCAAATATATATTTTTTTCTCATCGAAGTTGTTTCTATGTGTTCGATAGTTCAGTTTTATTTTTTTCAAAGCTGCTCAACTTGCCTGCTCAACTCAAGTTGACGCATTAATTAGGTTTTAAAAAGAACAGTAAGACTTAAGAAAAAACAGCTGATTTTAATCAAAAGTCCGATAAATTGGTAAGTTATTAGCACTTAAGTGATAATGTCTTACCAATTTATCTTACTTAATAGCTTTTCAGCGATCTTTTGTTGCGCGTAGTGTTAACATTCAAATTCCCTAACTTGCATCCATTAGATGTTTTGTCATGTGATGCGTAGTTTTTGAGATATTTGAATTGTCCAACTTTCCCCTATGCTCAACTTGCCCCGCTCTACCCTATAAACTATCCCGCCACCTTTTTATAAATATCTATATATAACAATGATTTAGCGGGAAGGTATTTTTAATTTTCAGAATACCATCCCGTAACTTTTTTTCTCCACTTCGAGCACTGTATATGTATACATATATAAAATAGCTAATACAATACATTTTTTGGATGTTAAATTAAAAATTATAAATAGAATTTATATTTCATCAAAAAAGGCTATAGTTTTAAAGTTGTTACCCTGTAAAAATTACAACCCCTTCATTTGGGGAGGGTTTGCGTTAATCGCAAATTTTTGTCTTGAACAAAGTTAAAATATTTTAAATTTTGACTTTCTTGCTCTGCCATATGTGTATATTCATACCTCTAAGGGATTTTTTCGGAAATCAACATGAACTTTTCATCTAATCTTTATAGACCATGAATTTATGATCAAAATTTAACTTTACTGTTAAACAAATATTGCGCATCCAACAGATTTTTAAAACAGTTATTTTATGAGATTCACAACATGTTTAAACTTCAACTAATTTTCGATAACATTCCACGTTTTATAAGTTAAATGCATCAAACGAGTAAAATTACTGTAAACAGATTTTATCAAAACTGTTTTGTGCCTAATGTTATATATATATATATATATATAATATATATATATATATATATATATATATATATATATATATATGTATATATATATATATATATATATATATATATATAATATATATATATATATATAGTAATACTATATATATATAATATATATATATATATATATCTATATATATATATATATATATATATATATATATATATATATATATATAAAAACTTTCAAAAACTTTTTAACAACATGTTTTATCAATAGCAATTGACATCATCAGGTTTAAAAAATTAGTTACAATATCTGAATATATACAATTTTTTTGGCTGAAACCACCAGACACTACATAACCACCAGACACTTCATAACAAGGATTTCAGAACATTTAAATTGAGATTAGGCTTCCCATATTTACAAACATCTTATTTCATTGCAAAAATGCAAAAATTCAGCAAATATTGGTTCCTTTTCCATTTTTGACAAAGCATCCTCTAAGTATGAGCTCAAAATTAATGAAGGTATCCATATTGAAATGGAAAAACCTTTCCTTAATACACAATAAAAATCATACACTATTGTTATAACAATATAATTTCTCATTTACTATACTTTTTATTTCCTATTTTGGTTTTTTTCTTTATTATTATTTACTTCACACTTTTTATATAGTCTTTTGTAAAATCTCTTGTAAAATATTTTACAAAAATATGACTATGAAAACTATTGTAACAAATTAAAATTTTTAATGCCAAAAAAATTGTTTACATACAGAAATTGTAACTAACGTTTTATACCTGATGATGTCAATTGCTATTGATAAAACATGTTTTAAAAAGTTAAAAAAAAATTGTTATTTATTTGAAAATTATATATATAAAATACATATTTTTATATGTATATATATATACACATATATATGTATATACATATATAAACATATATATTTATATATATATATATATATATATATATATATATATATATATATATATATATATATATATAATATATATAATATGTATGTATATATTATATATACATATATTATATATACATATATATATATATATATATATATATATATATATATATATATATATATATATATATATATATATATATATATATGTATAGATTATATATACATATATTATATATACATATATGTATATATATATATATATATATATATATATATATATATATATATATATATATATATATATATATATATATATATAAGCAGGCATCAATAAAGATCTGAGGCTTTTGGTTAAATAAACAGAGCAGTTACACAAAAAAGGTATATTAAATAAGGAAAAGCGTAGATAGAAATATTTAAGTTTTTAATACTGATTTTAATAAAACTTTTTTTGGAGAAATCAAATCCATGCACAGGGGTGGATGCAGCATTTTTTTTTTAGATAATTTCTACCCATTGAAAAAATTCTAAACATTTATGTTTATGCTTATGTCAAATAAAGATGATTTGCAAAAAATTGCGATGATTAGAGCCTGGCAACAAAAAAAATCCCAAATTTTTCTCCCCTCCTCCAAATGTGAAAGCAACAGATCGATAAAATTTTTTTTTTTACTTTTTTTAACTAGACTTATATTCATTAATAAATTTTAAGTTTTATAGTATAATCTTTCAACATTCAAAAATTATGACTATATAAAGTTTGAAGCCCTTCAAATCAAAGTGGATACAAATTTTATATTTGCATAATTTTTGACATAAGTATAAAATATAAATGCTAGGAGTTTACTCCTTGGCTGAAATTCAAACACTTAAAAATGCTTGATCATTTTTAAGTGTTTGAATGTTCATGCGGCCATAAAATTACAGTATACTTTTAAAAAAGTATTTTTTATACTCAAAATTAAAACTCAAAATATTTAAATATAAAAGTTTGCAAAAAATCAAAGTTTTGCTGATTGTGTTTAAAGTTGTGTAAAAAAAGTTTTTAAATGACTCAAAATAGTTTTAAAATGTGAAACAAAAAAAGTGCTTAGAATCATATCACGTAATTGTTGAGTTTTAAAATACTTCAATTTTGCTTGAAAAATCCATAACTATAGTGGAATCATACTTTTCTGCATCATATAAATCAGAATCTTCATCTAATATAAGAAAAGTCGGTATTAAAAAATCCCTGATACACATTTTTCTTTCTCGAAGAAGTATTTTATACTTTATTCTGTTTTGTTTCAAAAAAGCCTTTTTCCATAAATCTTTAACAAATACTTTGATTGATACAGATTTTTTTAAATGTCTAAAGAAAGAAATGTATGACATATCAACCACAAGCAAAATGATGTGCAAAGCTAAGAGGGCACTAACAACAACAAAAGCACTCAAAATTAAAATAAATAACAACGGTAATTCTCCACTTTGAAAACAAAATTGCATACTTAATGCAGGGTATATCAATGATATATCCGAAATGTGGTGATCATGCAAATAACATGTATAAAAAAGAGAATAAGTCATAATAGTTCCATAAATCAATCCAATCCAGCTAAAGATCAAAAAAGAAAAGTAATACGCATAGTTATTTAAACCAATGCAGTTGTTAACAATAGAACTATGATGACATAACATTCTAATACAAGTTCCACATTTCATGCAATGATGAGTTCCATAAGATCTAAGACGGTTACAACAACTACAAAACTCATTTATATTAGTTAAATTTTTGCTGGTATCGCTGTTTATGTTTAGATCTTCTTTGCTCGGCGGTACTCCAGCATTGAACCTCATTGCAGCAAAGTAATTAAAAGTAACCATAACCCATAAGTATATTGCAAAAAAACAGTGCACAAAAATTAGTAACTTTGAGGTACCAGACTGAAAGTTTGAAGGTAAAATTTTGATAAAATAAATTAATGGAGAAAATATTATAAATATTATTACAGGGAAATAATTGACTAAAGCCTTTGATATTTTATAAATTCTTCTGGAATGTAAATTCGGAAATATTTTCTTGAAATTTTTTACCATAAGGATTGTTTGTAAAACAATAAATATTACAAAAAACACTGAAACGGCTCCCATGTTTGTTTTCACTGTCGTTAAGAAATTAGCTTTACCAATTAAAAAATTGGCTTTTGATTTTAGTCGTTTTCGTTTACTCGACAATTGTTCGCTCTGTTATAGGACACTTTTCACTGTTTTAAACAATAACAAACATGGCCGGTCGTTAACTGAGCGTGTGATTGTTAAATGAGGCTCACCCAACTGGAAAATATGCTGAAAATACTCAGGTAAGATTTTTTTTTATTAAACTGCATGATTGATTGATTCTAAAGAAATAAATATAGAAATTAAGGTGTTCTGCAAAGATTATAAATAACTGCAAAATGCATAGAAAAATCATTACTACTTGTAAAACCCTCATACCATTGTAATAACGATTTATAAACAGAATGATTTTAGCCCTTTTAAGGCTACTGGTTTTGTTAAGGGGAATTATAATATGTTTTTGCAATGAAGATAGTACAAAGATTCATTTTACAAATTCCTGGGCAGTTCATATTGAAAAAGGAAATACTCAAATTGCTAATGAAATTGCAGAAAAGCATGGATTTAATAATCTTGGACAGGTAAAGTTGAACTAGGTATTCTAAATGCCTAAAAATTCAATGAAACTTGAAAAGTGTAGCTTTTCAATAA
This sequence comes from Hydra vulgaris, assembly GCF_038396675.1. NCBI lineage: Eukaryota > Metazoa > Cnidaria > Hydrozoa > Anthoathecata > Hydridae > Hydra > Hydra vulgaris. The sequence goes on from NC_088924.1 coordinate 4,618,780, forward strand.
ATATTTTTATTTTTTCTATTTTATTATCTAGAACAATCTTATGATATTAAGCACATTGTTCAATTAGCACATCAATAATATATACAATATGCACACATTGCCTACACATCTTAACAATTTAAATTTAGTATATATTTTGTATTCAATTTAGTTATATAATTCCACTTTTTTACAAAATTTTTATATAGCATTATTTAAATAGAAACTATGTTTTTTTATATATAAAGTATAGATTAGGAAAAAATAAATTTTATACAGAACTTTACACATTTTACATTAAGTATGTTATTATTTATTATTTTTTATATTGAATAATACTTATTATATTGCAGACTTGTGTTTGCATGAAATCCTACTAAAATCAGGTTAGGCAATGGCTGTACTGCATACATCACCGAATGAAGGAGTTCTATTACAGTTAAAGAATGCTTATATTTTCACTTATATGTATTATGTAACGTGAGAGTAACAAGTTAATGAAATATTTTTTGTACTATTTTCAACAAGACTTATATTCATTTATAAAATTTGCAACCTCAAATTGAGGGGGATTTAAACTTTATATGGTAATCATTTTTGAACACTAAAGTATTTTACTATGAAATTTAAAATTTATCAATGAATATAAGTCTAGTTTAAAATAGTACAAAAAATATTTCATCAACTTGTTGCTCTCACGTTTGGGGCAGGGGGTTAAGATTTTAGGGTTTCTTGTTCTCATTCTCCTATCAGAGTAATTTTTTTTTGTCAAGAATCTTTTTGTCATACATATGGATGTAAAAAGTATGAAATATTCTTTTTGTTTAAAAGTTGGTTATTTCAAACATTTAAAAACCTTCCTAAACCACTGTATATATATATATATATATATATATATATATATATATATATATATTATATATATATATATAGTATATATATATATATATATATACATATTTATATATATATATATATATATATATATATATATATATATATATATATATATATATATATATATATATATATATATATATATGTATATGTGTATGTATATGTGTATGTATATATATGTATATGTATATGTATATATATATATATGTATATATATATATATATATATATATATATATATATGTATATGTATATGTATATGTATATGTATATATGTATATTTATATGTATATGTATATGTATATGTATATATATATATACTATATATTATATATATATATATATATATATATATATATATATATATATATATATATATGTATGAATTGTATGTATATATATTATATGTATATATATATATGTATATATATATATATATATATATATATTATATATATATATATATATATATATATATATATATATATGTATGTATGTATGAATTTTATGTATATATATATATATATATATATGTATGAATTGTATGTATATATATATATATATATATATTTATATATATATATATTTATATATTTATATATATATATATACATATATATATATATATATATATATATATATATATATATATATATATATATATATATATATATATGTATGCATATATATATATACATACATATATATATATATATATATATGTATATATATATATATATAATAATATTTATATTGTATAAATATTTGTGATAATGTTTAGTTTATTATTTAATATCCACACTATTATTTAATATCCACAATCTTTCTAATAAATTTTATCAAAATATATATACTTATATATATATATTTTTTTAAATTTATCTGTTTGTGCTGTATTTTAATAGATTGGTACACTTCCTGGGTATTTTCATTTTGTAAAGAAAAATTTTAAGAGTAAGCGAAACAGAAGATCAAGTACTGTAGAAGATGTAAATCTACTTTCTGAAAAAAATGTAAACTTATAATACGATTTATTAACCTAATAAGTTTTTTATATTTTTGTTAATTTTGTAATTTTTAATAACACATGATTTTAATTACTTCCAAACACATAACTTTCCTTTTTTTTTTTTCTTTTTTTCTTTTTTTTTTGATTGCTGTATTGTATTAAAATTTAAATATTGTGAATAATAGATTATTAATTGAGTGATTTTTATTACTTCTTAATTTGTTTCATGTTTTTGTTTCATATATTTAGTACCAAAATATGATACGCTATAGTTTTTACTATAATTTTTAAAATTTTTGATTGATTGAAAGCAGTTTTCTGTTCACAATTTTTATTTTTTTATTTGCTTGCAACACATATGAATAATTTTTTTTTTAATTTTAACATCAATTATATGAGAAAATTAGTGAACACATTGAATATTGATTTTTATTTCGATCTAGGTTCGATGGGTTAAGCAGCAGCATGTTCTGGAAAGAGACAAACGCTCTATTGTCCCTGAATATTTACAAATTGTTCATTCTGTTGGATATACTGTTCAAGACCCACTTTATAATGATCAGTGGTACTTGGTAATATTTTTTTGTCTGCTAGGTATTTTTAAATCTACACAGTTTTTTTTTTAATTCAGTATAATATTTGATTTAAAAAGCGTTTTTTAAATTTCAGAACAATGTCGGCCAATCAAGTGGCCCATCTGGAATGGATATTAACATTATCCCTGTTTGGTCACGTGGTATTTCTGGAAAAAACATTGTTGTTGCTGTTTTAGATGATGGTATATAGTTTTATTTTTTATTAATTTATTATTTCAGTATTTAGATCAGTGGAGAATTTGAAGCTTGCACTATAATTACCATACAAGAAGTCATTATTTTGTGTTTGAATTTCAGCAATTTTGATAAGTTGCTTTTTAAATTTTTAATTTGTAGAAAATTTAATAGCATTAGTTCCAATAAATTTATAAGTTGTTTGTGAATTTGAAAATTTATTGACTTAATAATTTAATCTGCAATTTTTTTTTAGAGTTTTACTTTTTATTCTTTTATATGTGTTTTTGACAAAAAATTTTAAATCATTTTTCAACAAAACTTGTTGAAAATTCAACAAAAAATTTTTTTGTTGAATTTTCAACAAGTTTTGTCGTAATAATAATTTAAGTTTAAAATTATGATAAAATAATTAATTTATAATATATTTAAAACTTAAAACTTGCAGCAATAAAAGTAAATTGTTTGAACAACCCTAATATTTTTAGGGTGTTAAAGTTAGAAAATTTGACCTTGATGAGTTTTAATTTAAACTTCTCATTTAAATTAATTTATTACGTAGACTTTTTTTCATACTTTAAGTAAGCAGAATTTAAAATAAAACAATCAGCAAATATTTTCTTTAAATAATCAATTTTTTTTTTTTAAAAAAAGCAAAGGCAAAAAATTTTTGTAAAAATAGTCACGCAAAAAAAAGTTGCTTTAAAATAAAAGAAGCGCAGTGTCTGTATAAAGTCTATTAACTCTGCTTTTGAGACTATATATCTTTTTTTTTGGTATAATTTTCTAATGTTTAATATATATATATATATATATATATATATATATATATATATATATATATATATATATATATATATATATATATATATATGTATGTATATATGTATATATATATATAAGGTCTACAATTTGCTGACCTACAACTGATAGAAATCAGCTAGGCTTTTTTTTTGGTGCTACCACCAATACTATAGTACCACCTACCAATCTGCCTTAAAGATAAATATATATATACATTTGATTTAAGAATACACCAAATCAAAACTTAAATTACAGACAGCCCTATTAACTAATCCAACTGGGGTTGAGATGGGATTAGGTTTGGACTGGGAATAGATCTGGGTGCCAGATAGGTGTCATATGGTGTAAAGGTATTGCTGCAAATTAAATCTGGGTTTCTATTGGGATTGTCATGGGGTTCCTGAGATTTAAAAGATGAGACGCAAATGGGTTTATTTGGAGCGTTTTTATTGGCATCGTTTTCATTAAAAGTTTTTCAATAAATAAGATGAAAAAAAATCTTCACATTATCTTTCTCTTGGTTAGATTAAGACAGAGTAGAGGTCTCACTAAATGTTTTTAAGGAGCTTTCATCACATAAAGTCTTTGATTAACAAGGTTGTGACAATGACGTACATACATTAAAAGGATTCCTCTATACTAGCTTCTTGTTCGGATGATATGAGTATAAAAATATGGAACTTTTCACTATAAAATAATAATAATTTTGAAGTTTAAGAAGATTTTTATTTGAACCTATGAATAAAAAACAAATCATTATGATTGGCAAAATCACTGGCAAATCAGTTATTTGGACAGACAATTTTACTTATCACATTCGTAATGAGGCTATATTTCTATTTCAACCAGAATATTAGATTTTACAGCTTTTTAATTTTGTTGATTATCATCCACTTTGTTTATACCTGATTTTATAATCTGAATGCATTTTGCCAATGTATTGAAAGAACTCTATAAACTTTTATCAAAATTTTCTTTAAATTGTCAAACACTAAACTACCCAAACTTTTTCAGAGTTTTAGTCTTTATTTAACAATTTCTAAATATTGTTAAGTAAAAATTAGCAGGTTATCATTTGTGATGATGACTCTTGGAGAAATAAAAAAATGTGTTAGTTTTAGCACTTTACTTAAACATCTTCATGCTTCAGAGTCTTAAGCTAATTTTCTTCTCTGAGCACCTGACAGTTTTTTTGACATTTTTGATAATATTCGACTTCAAATTAACATTGTAAAACCTTATTTTCATTTCTGGAAACATAAATTCTCCATAAGTTTTCTATGTATGTATGTAAGTTTTCTGTTTTATCATTTACTACTGATTACAGTTTGCAACCCTTTTTATTACAACATTTTTAATAACTTACTGTATTGTTTGTAAAACTTACTGTATTGTTGGTTTATTTATGTTGTTGTCTGCACAAAGCAAACATGAGTTCAGCGTAAATAAACAAAATCATGAAAAAAAGTAATTAAAAAAAACACCAAAAAAACTTTTCTTTGTAAATAAATGAAATTGGTTAAAAATGTATGAAAAAAATATTTAAAAGAACATTTTTGAAATGGGCTAAAAAAGTAAGTAAATATATAGTATATTTTAAAAATTTTTTAAAAAATGACATTGAAATGGACTAAAAAGTAAATAATAAACTTTTTGTACATATGCAACCTGAAGTATCTATATAAAGTCAATGACTGAAAATGTTGGGTGCCCAAGATTTTAAATGGTAAAGATATTTTATGTAGTTGTGGAGACTGCTGAAAAAAATTAATTTGCCGAGGTACCCCACAGGCGGTGGCACCTGGTGCAGCTTGCCTTGCTGCCATATATATATATATATATATATATATATATATATATATATATATATATATATATATATATATATATATAAATATATATATATATATATATACACACACACACGTGCGCACACACACACACAATAAACACATGTCTATTTAACTATCTATTTCAATTCAAAAAGTCATAGTTTAAACTTTAACTTCTTAGTTTCAGTTTATTATCTGTTCAGAATGAAATCTAGAATAATTTTAGAACAAACCTTTAAAAAAGTCAAGATTCTAATGTTTTTTTGATGTCTAAAAAGTATTTAGATTAAAATGTATGTAAATATATATGCATTTTAAAAGTGTGTGTGTATAAATATATACATGTATGTATATACATATATATATATATATATATATATATATATATATATATATATATATATATATATATATATATATATATATGTATATATATGTATATATGTGTATATATATATATATATATATATATATATATATATATATATACATACACATATATATAAACATATATATACATATATATATATATATATATATATTTTTTTTTTGTTATTCACCTCCTCAAGGCCAAGAAGGCCACTACAGATGAGGAGGCTACTTAATAGTGGTTATAACCCTCTCTCAACTCTATAACTACGAAATACGAACCTCTACGAACAAGGTCGCTGCGCGGAGAAACAAGTTAAGCGCGGTAGTACCAGGGACGTGGTGGGGATCAAACTTGGAACCTCTCGCTTATGAAGCGAGCGCTTTACCACTACACCACTACCGCTATATTATATATATACATATATATATATATATATATATATATATATATATATATATATATATATATATATATATATATATATATATATAGTGTTAATATAAACTACTATTTTTCACCAGGGCTTGATCACACTCATCCAGATCTGAAAAGGAACTATGTATGATATATATTTTGCATTTTTTTGGCTTAATTGTTTTTTACATTGTTTACATTAATTAAATATATGCTTTCAAATTTTTTATAACCTTAACTTTTTTTTTAATATTTTAAATTTTTATTTTTATAACAATAAATACTTTAACAACTTGTTAATATTATAAGTTTTTATTTTATTTAGTGTTTTATAATGAAGTTACATAAGTTATAAAAATTTATTGTGAGCTATTTGAGGACTCCTATATTTTTTGTAATATACTCTTTTTATTAACTTATCTTAAGAATTGGACAACAGTAGAATTTTATGTCTTCCATATAAATATGTTTTAGGATCCAAAAGCTAGTTACGATTTTAATGATTATGATGAAGATCCAATGCCTCGTACATCAGATCCTAATAATTGGTAAAATAAAGACTAATATTAAATAAAAAGCATAAAAATATTTTTAATGTTCTTGTCTTTTACTACAAGTATTTTTTTTTAAGTCATGGTACAAAATGTGCCGGTGAAGTTGCTGCTGAGGCTGGAAATGGAATATGTGGAGTTGGTGTGGCTTTTAACTCTAGTGTTGGAGGTAATTTTAAATTTTTATTAAGTTTTAGAGAAAAAAATTAAGAAGTATTAACTTATTTGTTGAGGCATGCATTAAAAGTTTAATTTATATTTTGCATGTTTTATTTTATCTATAAAGATTTTTTACTTTATATTTAATTTTTTTAATAAAAGAGTTATAAGTACTTCAATAATTCTTAAACTATTGAAATTTTAATACTTTAGGTATTCGAATGTTAGATGGAAACACCACTGATACCATTGAAGGAAGTGCGCTAAGCTTTAAAAAAGATTATATTGATATCTACAGTTGTGCATGGGGGCCTAAAGATGATGGAAAGAGATTTGGGAGACCTGGAACTTTAGCTAGTAAAGCTTTAGAACTTGGTGTAAAAGAGGTGTAAATAATACTTTAAATTTTGATTTTTCAAAGGGTGGCCTGGAACTATAATCAACAATTTAAATGTTCTTATTTTTGAAAGGGTGGCCTAGAACTATAAACAATACTTTTATATAAGATAAAATTAAAACCCGTTATTTCATAAAGTTTATAATAATAATTTGTTTATTAGTTCAACATTTATATTCAATTTAGGGAAGAAATGGCCTTGGTTCTATATTTGTTTGGGCGACTGGAAATGGTGGTTTGACTGATGATGATTGTAATTGTGATGGGTACACCACGAGTGTTTATACAATTTCTGTAGGTGCAATAAGTGACCATGGTCTCTCAACCTACTACACAGAAAGTTGTGCTTCTACTTTAGCTGTAACTTTCAGTGGGGGATCTCATCGTGAAAAGAGAGAGAATAAAATTGTAAGAAATTTTTAATATATTATTGAATTTATTAAATTTCAGCTGAAGTAAAAAAGTTTTTAGATTAAGTTGACTGTTTGGTTGCTTGGTTACAACTGCTTGTGTTCAAGCAGTTGTAACCAAGTTCAATCAGTTTGGGATATCATAGCAAGTTATTTATTAGAGCAGCTAGTTTAAAAAAATGAGACACATATTTTTGGGTTAGCATTATAATTGAAGAAACTTATTAGTGCTATTTTAAAAAAAAGAAATTTCTGTTGTATAACTATTTGACATAAATCTGGTTAGTAGAGACTCTAAAATGATTTGATTTTAAGAAAGAAACTGGTTAGTTGATACTGAAACAACTTGACAATAAGAAAGAAACTGGTTAGTCAAGACTCTAAATTAACTTGACAAAAAGAAAGAAACTAGTTAGTTGGAACTCTAAATCAACTTGGCATTGAAAAAGAAACTGGTTAGTCAAGACTCTGAATCAACTTGACAATAAAAAAAAAAATTATTATCAAGTTGATGAAGAGTTCAGAGTTTCATATTGATATCATGAGATATTAATATTATTATTATTTTAAGTTATAATTTTTTATTATCTTTATCATGATCTAAATTTTTATTATAAATGATAGTAAATTATTATAAATGTTTGCTATGATTTTTATTTGTAAAAACCAATTTTATATAGGTATAAGTATTTGAATAAATTTTTAGAATTATTTAAATTCATTTATATAGACATAAGTATTTAGGAATAATCTAACTCACTTTAGATAGTTTCCAAGGAAAATTCTTTTTGTTTTATCAAAGTTAAAACATTTTTCATATAGATTACAACAACCCTCAACCACAAATGTACAGACGAATTTAAAGGAACTTCATCTGCAGCTCCATTAGCAGCAGGAATGATAGCTCTCATGTTGGAAGCAAAGTTGGTTTTTCTTAATTTAACAACTTTTATTGAGTTATTATATTTTGATTAACAAACTAAAAATTTTAGATTAACTTTGAAAAGCATTTATTGTTTTTATTACTGTTTTATGCAAATATAAAGCAAGGGTTATTATTTTTTAGCCGCAAACTAACATGGCGAGATGTACAACATATCATTGTAGAAACATCATTAATGACCAGCCCACTTGATGAAGGCTGGCGTAGAAATGGTGCTGGAAAATGGTTCAATCAAAAGTTTGGATTTGGGCGCATGGATGCAGCTTCGATGGTTGAAAAAGCTGATACCTGGTCCAATGTGGCTGAACATAGAATGTGCTGGAGTGATAAGAGTGTAGGACCTTGGTAACAAAAATTTTGCTAGTTATAATGTTTATTCTTTTTAAAAATTCACTCCAATTTTTGTTGGTCTATATATATATGCTTTTTATTATTTCTGGTATGAACTTTTTTTCTCATGTTCTTAATTTTGTGTTTAGGGGCATTCCTAGTGCTGGTACCATTGCAGTAGCCATTAATACTACAGCTTGCTCTGACACTTTGTCTGAAATAAAAACTCTTGAACATGTTCAAGTAGTACTGTCTCTTAAGCATAGACACCGTGGACATCTTAGTGTTGAGCTGATCTCGCCATCAGGTACAAGGACACAAATGTTGAAAACAAGAAGAAATGATAAATCAACCAAAGGACTAAAGGTTCTTTTAAAATTTTTTTAAAACAGCTAAAATGTATGTTTGTAAATAAGAGACTAAAAAAAACCTTACACTTGTAAATAACAGACGAAAAAAACCTTGCACAAATATTTTTACATTTTTATTTTGTTTATCTAATCATAGTAATAAAAACTTATAATAAAATTAGTCTACACAAGAAGGGCACATCTTTTAAAAGCTAATTAAAGGAGTTACACCTAAAACGAATGAAAAAATTGCAATAAATTCTATTTTGATTACAAAATATGTAAAACAAAAGACAACTAAAGTTTATAAAAAAGTTCACCCATGATAACAATAAGCATAAATATAATAATCAAGCTATTTACAATAATATACTTATAAGAATAACAGCCTTCTTATAAGTATAAAATATTTTATAAAAAGTGTCCTTTTAATATATAATAAAAGATATATATGGTAAAAATAAAAAAAGTTTTACATTTAAAAAAAAAAGTATTTTCTTAAAGTATATGAATTTTAAATATTTCTAATATACATGTATAAATTTTTATTTAAAACATAAGGTTGTTTTTAGTCTGTGTTTAATTTTTGAAGTATTTTATAAAATAGAAGAAAAATAGATTTCACTAACTTCTCCATTTAAATTTTTAAGGATTGGGTGTTTATGAGTGTTCATTTTTGGGGAGAAGATCCAAAAGGAATATGGACATTAGCTGTTACAGATAACAGCAACAATAATCGCGAGCATCATAAGCGGAAAAGCAAGTATGGAGATTTTGAAGATGCAACAGAAGCATTGCAGGATGAACTTGAGTTTAACAATGATGCTGAACATGATGCAATAGTTGATGAAGCTGAAGAGTTTGAAAATACTGAAGAATTTCAAAACAAAGTGTTTGAAGATGATATTTTTCCAAAACTTTCTAAAAATAATAAACAGAAAGTTTCTGATCAGTCAAAAGATAAAACTAACGATGAAAATGAGAAACTAATAGAGGAATTGCCACACAAAGAAAAGTTGAAATTTAAGCAACATGAAGAATCTAAAGCTGAACACAAAGATAAGAAGAAGAAAAAGAATAAGTTAAGCAAGCTGAAGAAGGGCGTGCAAACTCAAACTTCACACTCTAACGAGAAAAATCCAGTAATAAATGAAAGTGTTAGATTAAGTCAAAATACTAGTCCAGAAAAACTTCCATTTATTCCAAGTCATTTTCCTATTGCAAACAATGGACAGTACGCTTTAGCTGGTGACAATGCTTCTATCATGCCAACTGATAAAAACACTCCTATCCTGTCAGTGCCGAATCCATCTTATTCTGCTGGAATTAACAATGAAAACATTCAGCAAACTAATCCACATTCAACCGGTAACCAAGTATCTTCTGCTTTACACAATGGATCTAATAATTTCACATCTCAACCTGTTATTACATCTGGTTCTAATATCAATCAATTATTGAACACTTCTACCAACTCTCCTTCTAGTACTGAAGAAAATAAAATGCTTGAAAGTGTTTTAAAAACCATTCTATCAGAAACATTTGCTAATTTCCGAAATGAAAGTGAAGGCAGCTTTAAAAATTTTGATGACCGACTTAATGAGTTGGAAAATGTTTTGAAAAAATCTAATGACTCAGGTGTCAATAAAGCTGAATCAATAACTTCAAGTTTAGCTAACGCCTTTAAAGGTGGGAAAGCAATCGATAAAATTAACAATGTTTTAAATGTACTAGAAAGCAACAAAAACCAATCTAAATCCCATAATACTAGTTCATACAAAAATTCAGAAGTTGTTTCGGATGTTTTAAAAGTTTTAAAGGATATACTTTCAACTAACATTGATGATGGTAAATTAAAGCACTACAAAAAGAGAATATCGAAGTTGTTAGAAACCAGCTCAAATAAAACCCGTAAGCTAACGGACAAGCTCTTCACTGATTTGCAACCACAGGACGAAGGTAATAATGTATCTCCTATTGTTATTACAGATGCATTGGCACTTGTAAGTCGCCTTTTTAAAGAAAAAAAACCTATTATTCCAAAAAAAAGTACGAAGGTAGTTACATCTGAGTTACCTAAAAACGTTCGAATTGTTCTTCAAGGTCCTAAAGGAGATGTCATTCTTCCATATGAAATGGTCGCCCCCGATACAAAAAAAGAAGTTACAACATTGACGTCATCAAAAGAAATGCATCATGCTGACAATACTGTCGATACTATTACAGTGCAGCATAAAAATATTCGTCATAAAAATAATCAAAAGGTGGTAGATGACGCTGATTTACTTAATAAAATTGACAGCCATCGCAATATAGCAGAGGAAAATGAAGACTTGTTTAATGAGAAGATAGCAGAAGAAGGTGTTTCAAATGTAAACCTCCAGTCTTCCAACAAATTAGACCAAAACAACAATATAGATGTTGTAAAGAATCCTGATGTTCCAAATGAAAAAGTATTTGAGCTTAATTCTTCAGGGGAACCGGAGAATGCTGAGAGTAACAGTTTAACAATATCTGTCGTAAAAAACGGACGTTTAATCAAAGACAATAAAATAAAGCTGGATAAACTAGAAAAAAAGTTAATTGATAGCCCAAAAACTGAAAAAATAAATAGTGAAAATAATATCGACATTGAGGTGATGTTTGATAAAGACGTCAGCAAAGATCTTTCGGCAAAACATGGATTAAACAACTACGAAAATCTTGAAGAGATAAAAAAACTAAACGTTAAAAATGAAGCTGTTGATGTTGCAAAGTTTGGTGCTCAAGATGATTCTGGTCAGTCTAATCATTTTGAAGATGTTTCTGGTTTGCAATGGCAGGATATCTCATCTAAAAAGACTAAGGAAAAAGTCCCCGAGTCACTATCCATTAAAGTCAAATCCGGTGAAAATAATATAAAAAAGCACAAAAATAAATTTAAAAAGAAGAAGAGTTTAAAAAGCCACAAAAGAACGCACACCAATCACCTTGACGAAATTCGCAATTACAATATTGAACCTTTACCTTTCCTTCAGTTTGCTGATCCTAGTGATATATCTCCTCAAAACGAAGATGAAGATAGCTTCATACGATCTCTCTACGAACCCTACAATCTCCATACTAAGCAGATAGAGACAAATATTCCTGGAGAAGGTAAAGCTTCTTACTACCCTCCTAGTGATTTCCAACAGGATCGTGAAAACTGGAACATAAAAAGGTCAAATATACCGCGCCCACAAGTTAATTATCATAACGAAACAAAAAAACACTTAATAAAAGTTAAGCAACCTTTAGTTCGCAAATCAACTCGCATTACTGAAGAAAGAAGCAATGAGTTTGAAAGCGGGGATTTGAATGATGAAAATGATGAAAACCAAAATGATGAAGAAGATGGTCCTCATGTTGTTAAACGTTCTGCCATATTCAGTGACTTATATTTACCTGAAAACTCTAATTTTAAGCTGAGAAAAAAATTGCGTTTCGAAAATGAGCGAAGATCAGCCGTTAAAAAAGCTTACAAATTAGAAGAAGCGTTGAAACGCAAGATTATTTCTATGAGAAAAGAAAGCTCATCAGTTTTAAATATAATTAAAAGAGTACATGACGATATTTCTATAGGTGACTCAAAAGACTTAAGGGTCCTTGAAAAGCAGTTATCACAGCTCGAAAATGCTAAGTATAACTCTTTATATAATGGCGAGTCCCAGATAGAACAAAACACTCCTTTAGTCAGGACTAAGGTTTCAAGGAAACCCCCACGGGAGTCTAGAGACGATCCTGATGAATATTACAAATATGGAGTCACAAAGTCAGGAGAACTTGAAACATGGACATTGTTATTTTATGGAACGGGTCCTTAGCTTAAACAATCACTTAGAAAATTTTTCAATTCTTTTTTAAATTAATTTTGTATAACTACATCTAAAAGTCGATATTCCGCTATTTGATATTTTTAAAATGGATTTGATTTTTAATTTTTTTTCTTCGGACAAACTGAAATGCTTTATGTACTCGCTTTTATTACTATGAGTTCTGAATTTATCTGCATTTTCTATGCATTTGAGACTTTCCCTTATTTATTTGAGTGTTTATATGTGTTAAATAGATTATGTAAATAATTAAAATACGTGGGTAAAACTGCATTCTTTTATTTGACGATGTAAATATAACAAGTTTAAATTTCTTATCACGTTTTGTGTAGATTAAAACTATACAAATACTTCGTGTTTTCCTGAGTTAATCTGGCTCCTTTACACTTCTATAACCATCCGGGCTAGTGTCCAGGCTAGAGTATTTTATACTGTGATAAATATTCATACCACACCATCTGAAAATCTTTTTATTAAAATGTAATTATTTAAATTTATCATTGAATTGTTTTTATCATTATTTTTATTATTATAATAACATTTTTGATTTTGGCTACATTTCAAAAGCCATGAAAATTTTTAATTAATAAACTCATTCGAATTACCAGCAGATGGTACATTGTGCACTCCTAAGACCGCCAGGGTAAATTTGGGTTTACTCTAATTTTATTTTTTAATTGTTTTTTAGAGTTTGGTAGTGTTTTAAAAAAAAAATTTAAATCTTAACTAGCTTTTAAAAATCAAATGTTGTATTTAATTAATATATTCACTAAATATTATATTATTAATATATTCACTAAATGTTACATCATTTTATGATTGTTGAATACTATCAGGAGATTGTTGATAGAATTATATAAGAAAAATATTTCATTTCTGCTTTATTATTATCTTTGACAAACATTGTATATCCTGTATAACATTACACATAATAAAGTATTTCTTTATTTTTTGTGTTCAAAAGAAACCAATTTTTTAAATAAAAACTAGTCATGACCTATTAAAATTATTTGCACACACACAGACATATATTTACATATACAGGGTTGCCACTCAATCTGGAAAACCTGGAAATAGCATGAATCCCAGGGAATACCTGGAAAACTCAGGATATTATTTTTTAAATATTCAGGGAGTACTCGCAGAAATTTTTTATTTTTATTAAATTATTTTTTATTAAATCAATAATAATATTTTAAGTTATAAATTTTTAATTATATATTTGCAGTAATTTTTTATTAGATGGCACATTTGATGTTAATTTTATATGGTTTGGTTGTTTTCAATATTAAACTTATACTTTATAATTCAGCTATATAATTATTTTAAATAATTAAATAGCTAAAATAAATTTTGATTTGATTAATTATATAAAAATGTAATTTACACAGATTTATAATCTTTCATCATTTTATCTGTAAATATATGTAATATGGTTATCTATAAATATATGTAATATGGTTGCAATAAAAGTAGATAATAGTTAAGAGACTTAATGACGATAAAATGTACCAAGTTAATGTTACTTCCAATGAAGAAATAAGTTCTGATATTAAATGGGTTCTAGCAACTGTTATGAGTATATTGTCAAACAATTCATCTGCTAATATGAGCGAATTATTTACTAGTATTTTTCTAGATAGTAAAGTGGCAAAAGAATTAACATTAGGAAAAACAAAAATAGGAAATATGATTAACTATGGGCTAGCGCCATATTTTAAAACATTACTACTTGAAAGTGTCAAAATTTCGACATGTTGTCACATTTGACGAAAGTCTAAAAAAAGTTACACAAAATTATCAAGTAAGTATGATTTTAGTATACTCTAGAGAACCAGATTAATGTGCCATATTTGAATAAGGTTTTTCTTCGCCACTCTTCAGCAGCACATATTCTAAAAATTTTTTATCAAAAAATAGAAAGTCTTAACATCAAAAATGATCCAATTATCTATGGATGGGCATAATAAATATTGAAAATATTTTAATGAGCTTTTCAAAAAAAAAAATTTTAATGGTCAAAAAGCGTCAAATGACTTCCTGACAGTTTCAAAATTACAATTTTTCAGTTATGTTTGATTATCAAATAGCTTGATTAAAACCTACTAGACTCTATCAGACTTATCAATCGATGATTATATTCATTTGCAATGATCTTAGATAACAAATTGGTAACAAATATTTTAGCTCTATAAAACCTTCAGTGATTTAAAGTTGAAAAAAAGCTAATGATTAAATAAATAGATCTCTACAAAAAAAAGAGTATTTGCTACTCAGGAAAGATATTATTATTGGTTTTGGGGCTGAAGTTTCAATAAAAGAACTCTTTCTTAAAGATAAAATCAATTTTAGTGATGTAAAATAGTTTAGAAATAAAACTGTTTTATTTCTCATAAAAGCCATGCAAAGTTTGCTTAAACGCATCCCACAAGACTCTGCAATCATAGCGAACGCAAGTTGGTTTGAAGCAATCGAACTCAAAACATTAACAATTACGTCTAATCTAAATAAACTAAAAAAGGTTGTTACATTATCTTGCTAATTTAAATATCTGCAACATAAAGTTATAATGTCACGCTTTTGTATTCAATTCCTTTCAAAAATTAACATGAAAAAAAGTATAGAAAAATTTCTTAGATTTGATAAAAAAAAACCACTTGCTTAGATACCTTCTATTTTCATCAACCGGAAAACAAAATGAATTTTCTAATATTATCAAAAAGATTTTAACTGTTAGTCATGGTCAAGCTTTTGGAAAAAGTAGTTTTAGTATAAACAAAACAATTCTAAATGAAAATATTTAGTCAAAATCAATAGTCTACCATTGCATTATAAAATATTATAAGAATTCTCAAAATGTTCAAGCTGACACTAATAATATCACAAATGCTTTAATGTTATCAGTTAAGTCAGCCAGACAAAAGTACCAAATCTGTAGCCGAGCAAAAGAATTCAAAGAAAAAGTGTGAATCAAACCACCAAAGAGAAATTTTATTAGAAGAAGTCGTAGAAGTAGAAAAAATAAAAGTTTTTACTCGTAACAGCATGTTGCACATTAAACAAAAATTTTATTCAATTTGTTGAAGATTTTTTTTGATAAATCAAAAAAAATCTTCAACAATTCATTATTACAAAAATCTTCATTGATATATCATTATTTTTGTCATTTTTTTGACAAAAAAAATGATTTATCAATTCTTAAAAGGCAGCTGCTTTAAAAAGAAAATGCGACGAAACAGAAAAAGAATCAAAGGAGTTAGATTCGTTTTAGAACTGTTAAAAGCTGTTAAAGAAGAAACTTATTGATAAAGTTTGTTACTAAAAAACTATTTTTTGTTACCGAAACAAAAAGAGGGGTTGGTAAATTTCTCTTTTTTTTAAACTTTTTTTTTTTTTTTCGAGGAGAGTAATAACAAATATATATTAAAATTAAATCTAAAAAATATCTTACTAATTAGTTATTATATTTTATCGTTACGATGGAAAAGAAAAATAGCCATGATTTTAAAAACCAAAACAATGCAAATAACAAAACAAGTGAATCGATTATATCAATAAACATAGTTCGCGATATATTTCAAGAAATGTTTGCCAAACAACAGAAAGACATCATCAACCTCCTAAGTGGAAATCTAAAATTAACAAATGATAGTCATGATATGACGAGGTACTTAAAGAAGCAAGTAAATCTAAAGAAAGATGTGAAATGCTAGAAAAGGAGAACAGAAAATTAAAAACTGAGTTAAAAAAAATTAATGAGACAATAAAATATTTAGAACATATTAAATCATGTTTTTCAATAAAGTTATTGAAGAAAGTCTAAATGTCACGCAGGAAATTCAAGAAAAAAAAGTAAGTGGACTGGAATAAATGATAAAAAGTAAAAATAATAACGTTATCGATGATGGAGGTAAAAAAAAATTAATACAGTTGGAGGACAGACTAAGAAGAAACATTATTCGGATTGATGGAGTCATCGAAAACAAACTTGAAAATTGGGATGATACTGAAAGAAAAGTTCAAAATTTGTTCGAGAGTAATCTACGTCTTGGCACTATCAACATAGAAAGAGCTCACAGAACGGGAAAAAATTAAGAAAACAAGACTAGAACCATAGTTGTCAAATTACTTCACTATAAGGACAAATTAAAGGTGTTACAGGCAGCTAATAAACTCAAAGGATCAGGAATCTATGTCAATGAAGATTTTTCCATCGAAACACGTGAAGTAAGAAAAAATTTACTGAACAAGATGAAAGAACACAGAAAGAATGGTAAGTATTCTGTTATTATTTACCATAAACTCATTGTGAAAGATTTTAGGAGAAAGCAAACCAGTGCTTAATCACATTTTCTACTTTTAACCTTTAAATAAACATATTTTATTATACTTAATAAGATAACCACATTATAATTCATTATTATTATATGTTTTTTTATTTGATACGTTATTTTTGATACATTACTTGATACATTATTTTTTTTTATTTGATACATTTATCCTTACAATGAGTCAAAATACTATATTCCAATACAATGAGTTTAAATCAATTCTGAATAAAAAAACAACATTATTGAATAAAGATTCTGATCCTGATATTAACTATTATAAAGAACAAATTAGAAATTTCAATCCAATATACTATGATATAGAATCGGAAAACCTTATTGAATGTTTGGATATTAATTCGTTCTCACTTTTCCACTTAAACATAAGAAGCTTACAAAAACATTCTGAATTATTCAAGCAGTTTTTGTATATAAGGGGCATTCCACGTTAAGTGGAACCACTTTTTGGTCAAATTCAACATCACCGACTCGGATTTTGATGAAAATTGGCTCACATGTTTGGCATATGGACAGAAGAAAAACGTGTAAATTTTTTTGACTTAGATCAATTATTTTCTGAGATATGACCTTTCAAAGTTTTGACCTTTTCACTTGACCTTGGTTATTTAAAACGTCATAACTTTTTTGCTATTATACTTAGGAAGTTGGTTTAGGTGGCAAACAGAAGCTCTTGCATAGACGAACAACTTTGTGTGTATACAAAAAGGTGATAAGTTCAATAAAAAAAAAGTTATTTGTCATTTGGTTATTTGACCTTTGACTCTGGTCGATGGCAAAGGTCAAAAGTCATAATTTATTTTTTTTACAGATTGCTTTTTTTATTGTGGATGTCCCATGAAAAAATCTTTTTGGGATTCCCATAAACAGCTTTGGAAATAATATTAAAGTATAAGTAGGTTCTAAAAATTTAATATTTATCGGCCTTACAAATGCGATACTTTGAGGTCATTTTCTGTAAATAGTCTGTTGTAAATATATATTATCAACTATATCCTTTTTTTCTTTTATTTTCTAGGTTGTAATTTAATTACTAGTACTATAAATACATACTAAGTCAGTATTAAATTATATGAGGCTTAAAGCTATATATATTTATATTAAAATAATCAATTCATTTCCATTGAATTAGTCATCAAAAGACAACTTAGAAATTTGTTTTTAGCTATTTTCAAATTAAATTTAGATTAAAAATGGCATTTCAAGCACAAGTAAAAGAGTTAAAGAAGAGACAACATTTTGTTATGATCTTTTCCAACACCATAAGAAAAAACAATATAAAACCTTGAGGGTAGCTACTAGTCGGTAAGTAGCTATGTATCCCTTAAAACTTATGGCTGGAGCAAAATTAGGTGATACTTGCCGAAAGAGGATCACTGGCTTACCTTCCGAAATAGGACTATGTGATGATAAAAATTCTGCAAATTGTAAAACAGAGTCAGATTTTCAAGGCAGTTCCAGATCTCAAGATATTTGTAGTGACAAGGGAGATAAAAATTATCAGTGCCAGGAAGTAGAAATTTCTATTTTTAATAAATCCTTGTCGTTATTGGGTGAGTCACCCTTGGATAAGCGCAAGTTACAAACTGTTAAAAGTTATATTCCGGAGAAAAAGAAAAAGCTTAAAAAACTTGTAAAAAGGAAGTCAGACCTTTTATCTACTTATTCAGATGCAATTGATACTTTAGAGGATGATGAATGCGAAGCAACTAAAAAAAAAGTTTCCAACACATTCGCTAATGACATTGTTAAAGTGCTTCAGGATAAGTATAAATCAACACAAAGTAAGAGTGAAAAGGTCATGATTTTGACAATATTTGTTGCTCAATGGATTCGTATCTCAAGCAAAAGTTGTTTTAATAACCAAAGGTGTTTTATCAACCCCTAATCCAAAAAAGGGGAAATCACTACCTGTACATGTGAAAAATGTCGTAAAAGAGTTTTATTACTCTGACACTGTTAGCCGTGTAATGCCTGGAAAAAAAGATTTCCTATCTGTTATGGAAAATGGGGAAAGAAAACATATTCAGAAAAGATTAGTTTTAAGTAATTTGAAGGAAGTTTATCAATTATTTTCAGAAAAGTATCCAAATATCAGAATTGGGTTTTCGAAGTTTGCAGAGCTACGTCCAAAAGAATGTGCCTTTGCAGGAGTGGTACTCACTGTGTGTGTGTTTATGTACCAATCATCAAAATGTTAAACTCATGATAGTCGGATCACATATGGATGATTTACAACTAGATGAACTAGAAACCCCTATTAAGAACTACAAACATGCTTTGGCAAAAATCCAATGCAATCCTTCCTTGCCAGCATGTCCTCTAGGCGAGTGTAAAAATTGCCCTAGAGTTGCTATGCTAAAGGAACGACTGTTGCAATGCTTTGAAACTAAAGGAGTTGAAAAAATTGAGTATAAACAGTGACTACAACAAAAAGGTCCCAGCTTTAAACCTTTATACAGTCCACTGATGAATTTATTGAAAGATTTTTAGGGAGTTTGAAAACACTTACTAGGCATGATTTTATTGCTCAAGAGCAGGCAAAATATTTAGACTGGAAGAAAAACAATTTATCAGATAGAAAATTTCTGGTTATCGGTGATTTTTCAGAAAATTATGCATTTATTATACAAGATGCAGCACAGGGATATCATTGGACAAATAATCAAGCAACTTTATATCCTTTTATTTTTTATTATAAATATGAAGGAAATTTATGTCATGGAAGTTATGTGCTGCTTTTGGAATGTAATACTCATGACACAATTGCAGTTCATCTTTTTCAGCGTAAACTAATTAATTTTTTAAAAGTGAAATTTGAGGTTTTAAAAATAGCATATTTTAGTGCTGGCTGTGCAGCACAATACAAAAACTGCAAGAATTTCATAAATCTGTGCTATCACAAAGAGGATTTTGGTATTCCAGCCGAATGACATTTTTTTGCCACAAGTCATGGTAAGGGCCCTTGTAATGGAGTTGGAGGAACTGTTAAACGTGAAGCAGCAATAGCAAGCTTACAACGTCCATACCATGACCAAATAATGACCACTTATCAATTATATGCTTTTGCTAAAGAAAATATCCATGGAATTTCCTTTGAATACCTCACTACAAATGATTGGCAAATCGAATCCACAATATAAAAGGAAAGATTTTCGAATGCTAAAACGATTCCTGGTACCCAAAAACTTCATTGCTTTAAACCATTATCGACGAATGAACTTCAAGAACAAGATTATTGTTCCAGTTCTGTGTCTAGAATTGAAAAAATTACATCACGGAATGTTTGCCAGCTCAACTTCAGTTCAATTACTGGTTACATGGTTGTAGAGTGTGATGAACATTGGTGGATAGGTTGTGTGTTGGAAAGCAATCCAGAAAAAAGAGAAGTAACCATAAACTTTCTTCACCCTCATAGTCCAAGTCAACTTTTCTCCTTCAGAGATCCTCCAGATATTTTTACCGTTGGTTTGAATGATCTATTGCTAGCAGTCGAACCCCAAACTACAACTGGTTGGTCATACTTCATTACTTCTAAAGAGTCTGAAGGAGCAACCAAAGCACTTAACTTGCATCATCGTTAACTATTATAGCTTTTCTAATTTATTATTAGCAAACATGTATTGCAATGGTAATGGTGTAATAATTATACTGCATTCAGTACTGTACTGCTATGTAGCTTCAACTATATATATATATATATATATATATATATATATATATATATATATATATATATATATATATATATATATATATATATATATATATATATATATATATATATATATATATATATATATATATATATATATATATATATATATATATATGGGCCAAGTATCACCAAATCATAGTATATTGGTATACGGTAGCCATTATATAACCTAGGGCCTACATTAATTACCTTAAAATACTGTATAATTTTAAGGTATTAAAATATTTAATTTTTATAAAATTATAAATCAATTCATCAGTTTAGGAACTCTGAGAAGACAGGTGGGGGATTATGCATTTTTATAAATAACTTATTGTCATATGAATGTAAACAAGAATTATGCTCAACCACAAGCAATTATGAGTCGTTGCGCATTGAAATCGCAAACAAAGCCTTAAAAAACATTATTGTCTACGTTATATACAGGCCACCTTCTAGAACAATAAAACTATTTAAAGATTACGTAGAAAATATATTTAAAATCGAATCAAGATCGAATAAAAGTGTGTACATCGTGGGCGATTTTAACCTCAACTTTCTTGAGTATGACGCAATTAAAAAAATAAATAACTTTTTCAACTGTATTTTCCAGAATGGTTACATTCCACTAATTAATAAACACGCTCGAATTATCAAAAAAAGTGCTACTGCAATTGATCAAATAATCACTAATGAGTTCATTAATACCAAAATTAAAAGGAATATTTAAATCTGACATTTCTGACCACTTTCCAGTATTTATAGTGTCACAAAAGTGCGATAATATTAGTGTCACAAAAGTGCGACAATATTCGTGCCCAAAAAATGAAAAGAACAACTAGAGTAATCAATGAAAGTAATATAAACTATTTTCATAACCAATCAAACAGTTAAGAATGAACTATTTTCATAACCAATTATCTTTTATAAATAGGAATCATCTTTTAAGAATTAAAAACGTTAATAAAGCATATGATATGTTACTTAACAAATTTCAAAAAGTTTATAACAAAGTTTTTACAGAGAATGCAAAATTTGTCAAAACAAAAACACTATTAAATCCTTGGATAACAAAGGGTATTTTCAAGTTTTCCAAAAAAAAACAACGTTTATATAATAAATTTATCAAAAAAAGAACACTTGAAAATGAAACCAAGTGTAAAAACTATAAGCGACATTTGAATCAATTTTAATACATTCTAAAAAATATTATTATTCTAAACAATTAAGTAAACACAAAAATGAAACGCAAAAGATCTAGAACATAATTAAAGAAGTATTTGGAAAAAAAATCTTGATTGTAATAGCCTTCCAATCAATCTTAAATTAAATAATGAACTTATTACAGATAAATCTTTAACTGCAGAACAATTTAATTAGTACTTTGTTAATGTAGGTTCTAACTTAGCATCAAAAACAAAAACACAAAAGTAAAGTTCGAATCTTTTTTAAATTTTAATAATACCAATGTAATGGACAATAATGAACTTACGAAAGAGAACTGTTGGATACAATGTTTTTGTTAAAACCTAAAAAAAGTTTAGTATATGATGATATCAGTAGTCGCGTCATTATAAAATCAATAAAATATATAATTATTCCACTATTGCGCATTTTTAATCTATCTTTAAAACAAGACGTTTGTCCCGAAAGACTTAAAATTGCAAAAGTTGTACCAATTTTCAAATTTGGTGATGTTTCAAATGTTGTAAACTATAGGCCGATCTCAATTCTTCCTTGTTTCTCAAAAATACTAGAAAGAATTATGTACAATAGACTTTATTCCTTTCTAAATAGTAATAACATTCTTTGCAAAAAACAATTCGGATTTAAGTCAAGACATTTCACTGACCATGCCATTATTCACCTTATTCATGACATACTTAAAGCGTTTGATGAAAAAAAATATACAGTAGGAGTTTTTATAGATCTCAGCAAAGCGTTTGTCACAGTTGATTATAACATTCTTTTAGCTAAACTAAAACATTATGGCATAAAAAACTCAAACATTGATTGGTTTAAAAGTTACTTAACAAATAGAAAACAATATATATCGTATAATGAAGGAAAATCAAAATATACGACAGCCACATGCAGTGTTCCTCAAGGATCAATACTTGGACCACTACTCTTTCTTGTTTATATAAACGACTTACATAGGTTTTCTAATATTTTAACTTCAATTTTACTCGCCGATGACACAAACTTGTTTTACTCTAATAGTAACATCGACTTCTTATTTGAAGCAGTCAATAAGGAACTCACAAATTTAACTCAATGGTTCAAGTCGAATTAACTATCCTTAAATATAATTTAAACCAAATACACTCTTTCTGATAGACTCCACGAAAAAACAATTATTCCATTAAAACTTCCCTATCTTTGTATTGATAATTCTATTATAAAAAGAGAGCACTCGTGCGCGTTCTCAGGAGTATTTCTAGACGAAAATCTTTCATGGCGTGAACACATAAGTATAATAGAAAACAAAACATCAAAAAATATTGGCTTATTATATAAAGCTAAAAGGATTTTAGACCAAAACTGTTTAAAAAATATATACTTTTCTTTTATTCACAGCTACCTTTATTATGGGAAAATTGCTTTGTGCAATCACTACGCCCCGACATACTTTCATCATCAAGCGTGTACAACCATTTAAAGGTACAATTACTTTGTACTATTTAAAAATTATATACAAATATTAACAAGTATGTTAAGATCAGTTACTAATCTATAATCAAAAGAAAATCGTAAAAATAAAATAAAAAATAATTAATTAAAAACTAAAGATAAGTTGATACGATAATTTAAAGAAAATTTAAGTTAGACACAAGTTAATAAGATAGTTGTTAAAAATAAAATAAAATTAAAAAAAAAAAAAATCTTTAAAGAAATTTGATTTATTAACATCGTTAATAAGTTTTTGTTTGAATTTTGTTTGAAGAGAAGGTGAAGAACAATTTTTCAGTTTGTTATTTAATAAAATGTTCCATAATTTAGGACCTCTGATGGCAATAGAAAATTTAGTAACCAAATAGCGCATTACATTAGAGCTGCACCATGCAATATTTGCATAGTTTATATAACAATGTATGAGGGAGAAATATAAGATTTTTTAAGCAGTTTTGGTTTAATAATTGCTTAGCTTTGTATAATATGCCGATATTTTTTGAAATTTTATCTACTATTGTTCTTATATGTTCTCTCGATGACAAGTTTTCGTTAAGTATCACTCCTAAAAACTTCAATGATGACTTTCTAGTTATTTTAGAGTCGCCAATATAAAGATCAAGACGTTTTAATGGAATAATTTATTGTTAAGTCTATGAAAAAAGTATACTTAGTTTTATTTAAATTTAAAGAAAATTTGTTTGCCATTAAAAAGTTCGGTTAATTCTTTCTTGTAAGAATTTATGGTTGAAAGTGATGCCAACCTTTCCTTGTATAATAATAATGGCAAAAATTGCAATAATAAAAATATCAATAATAGCAAAAATTGCTCATGTTGATATGTTTATATACATGCATATTATTTTTAAGAATGACAACTTTTAAAAAAAAAAAATTGAAAATAACTCCTAATAACTCTTTCTTTTTTTTTTTAGTTGACATTTGTTGTCGTAGTAAATAAATTACTTTCACAAACACAAACAAGGTTTCTGAAAAAAGATTGTACTGATCTTATCATTAGTTGCAGTTTATATACACACAAGTGTGTGTATATAAACTACATCAAAGCATAATCAACAAAATAAAACGTTATTAACAATAAAAGTTCTAAAGAAAATATAAAATTACAATTAAAAAAATAAGGGTTAATCACAATTAAAAAAATATATATGGGTTCCTCCGCGGGTTTGAAGGAAAAAGATACGTCCACACAGTTCCAGTCAAGCTGATGCGAGCCCAAAAAGAACTTCGTTTAAGTCACGTGGATAATCCACTTTGCACAGCTACTATGAAGAATGTGAGAGAGGTTTGGTGTTTTTTAATTCCTAAAGGATGTGCACTTTATAAGTCAAGGCAAAAAAACTCGGATACCATTTGGAATCACCGCTGCTAACAAACAAGCTCCTTAACTAGTGTACATGGAATATATATATTTTTTAAGTGCTCCCAGAAGTCCTTACGGTCTTATCACGGAGCACCACGGGAGAGCATTTAACTAGAAGTTCACGCCTCCTCCCTTACCAATGTCGCTTATTGGGCTAGAGTCGGCGTCGAACCTCGGACCTCTGGGTTCTGAGCCAGAACTCTAACCACTGCGCCACGGCTGCACAATATCGAGTTTCTCTTCCTAATCATGATTGGGTCATCGCTGAAAATCACAAGCATATCCCGTCTCTCTACGCAGGCATTGAAATGAAACCAGAGCGCTTTGAAAATTTGACGTAGTTTCCTATTTTGGTCCCATTTATGTTACTGTTTGATATGGAAAGCATTCATCATTGACAGCGTATGCTCATGGATCTGTCTTTGAACAACTTTTGACTCTGCAAGAGTTCAATTCCATTACAAAATACCCTTTGAAATAGTTGGTCAAGTCAGTGGTTGTTTTCAGTATTGATTTAAGGAGATCACTAATGATCATTATGGAACTCAAGACTCTCAAGGAGTTCAAATTCATTTTTAATATCAACTCTTTATCACAATATAATATATATATAGCAAAAATTAAGGAATTAATTATCTATATTGTAACATATAATTAAGGTAGGAAGGTTGATCTTCTTTTAGAATTAGACCTGTTCACATTGCCGCCAAGTGCCAAAGAAAGTCAATGACCGTAATTGCGGTAGCAGAGAACTCGGATTTTACTGAATGGTTCGATAAGGACGAAATCGAAACAATTGACGATTATTTAAAAAATCCTTGGATGGACGAAGAGTGAGGCAAGTTCCCATGACATACTTTGATTACCAAACAGATATAATTGTAAAATATAAAACTTTTATATACCAAAATGTTAATAATAAGATTTTGTTTTCAGTATTATAACAAATTAACATTTAAAAGTTTCAGAGCTGTAGCTAGTCTGAAAGGTAGCGATAAGTTAATTGCAAGATTCAGTAAGAACTGACAACGGTCAAACAACACGTGAAGTTA
>NC_088924.1:4650000-4702500 GCF_038396675.1 Hydra vulgaris
GTTTGTCAACTGATCCTATATTATAGTTGTACTCTACAATACATCTTGGTTTTGTGTTTACTGAGAGAGGAGGTCTTCCTCTACATCTTTTTACTAGAGATACGGTTTCAACATGTTGACTAGTAAGCATATAAAAATCTTTTTTATTTTTGTACTTTAAAAATAGAAGGGGGCCAAAACAAAATGCAGCAGTTTCATTAGTCAGAACGTTTGCATTTTTTACAACTAGTGGAACTCGATTTGATTGAGTTGTTCCACATACTGGTGTTCCATAGTGATGTAGAAACTGGAAAACCCTACATGAAGAATAATTATTATCCATCCAAACAATATAACATGTTCAGTAGTGGCAACATCATGAATACAACAATTTTTCAGAATTATTAAAGTTTGAACATTTTTCTGATAGTTGAATATCAATAGTATCAGTTGGACTTTGTTTTCCAGTATCAATTCTGAAGCCATACATATATCGTGAATCTTCACATAGGCAAAATAGTTTAATTCCAAACCTGGCTTTTTTTAAGAGGAAGATATTTTTTAAAGAGTAGTCTGTTTTTCCATAATAACAATGATTTGACTACTGTAATACATTAATTTGTTTTTTCCTACCTATATATAAATTTCTTCCTACCTATATATACATTTTGATGAAAAGATTTTAAAATTAAAAATGGAAAAAAAATAGAGCTTGAGAGACTAGTAGTTTTAGCTAGAATTGACAAGTAGTCATATCTTATTGGTGTTACACCATTATGTTATTGGTATTATGTCATTATGATATCGGTGTTATGTCATTAACCTGAAGAACAGTACAATGGTGTAATGAAACCCCTGATAATCCTGATAATTTCAAAAACTTAAGCAGCCTTATTTTATAACGAAGTTAAAGGAACTGTTGTTGAAAAAGCTACTAAAACCTCCCGAATGTTCGAGATCTAGATTCTAGAGTTATTGGTCAGCTAGTTTTCTTCTTCTATTATTAAAATTCAAAAAACAGAAGGGGTTGATCATGAACAATCAGAAATTTATAAATAATTAAAAAAGCCAATTCTTTCAACCCAAATTGGTTTTTCTTCAACAACAAAAAAAAGAGAATGTGTTAAGTTGATAACTTAATTTGTAGCTTGTTTTTATGCAAAGTGTTATATAATATCATTGTAGGCTGTGTTTATTGCCATCCTAAAATATATATTAACAAGTTAAACATTTCAAATCTAGCTATTCTAGTCAAAAAACTTTCTGTCGAAAAGAATAAAATCATCTTTACAATATATAATTTTAACATATTTTATAAAAGCAAACTCAGATGATTCAATCTCTATAGCACTATAATTATTAATACCTGCAATCAAATAATACAAACAAAGCTCTTTTTTATGAAGGTAACTTTTATTCATCAAATCTATCAGTATAAAGCATACATATGCACATATGTATGTACATACATATGTGCAGATCCATTTGCCTTTTGAAGCTGTGTTGAATTCTTTATTTGTTATAGAAGAAAAACAGATAGACTTATTGTTGTTGACAAATTTATTTAATTTTCAAGACATCAGGCAGCTAATTGTTATCAACCAAAAAAAATATTCTAGTAATATACAAATAATTAAAAAAAAAGTTTGTATCATTTAATCAACTTATAAAAAAGTATTTTTCTAAAAAGATAAAATTAAAATTTTTGTTTTTGAGTATTTGAACAATGTGATTATATATAAGTCGTGTAAATGCGAATGTAAAATTTATTTTGTCGAATGTGCATCTTTTGCAGGGTTTTTTTTTTTTAAATCATTTTTAATTTATATAAAAGTTTTAAAAATGCAAGATAAATCTAAAAATAAAATATTATAATAACATTAAAAAAAAAATTTAATATAATATTTAAGATATTGAGATTAGCTTTACAGCCAAAACTTCTATACTTGGGTAATATTTGGGGCATTTTATAGATTACTTTGACGCTCTAGCAACCTAACCTGCTCTAGCAGGTAAATCTCAATATACTTTTTTTGTAATCGTATTTTTTTAAACTTGGCCATAATTTAGCTTCTTGTGTATTCATGTTTTTAAAATTTCATTTTTTATTGATAAAATGTCAGTTAACCTTCTTCTAACTGTTGTATTTGATAAAGATATATTATCTACCTTCATTACTGTTCCTTCTCAAACTAATAGTCTTATATACCAAGTCTTGTTCTATTTCCACAGTTAACACGAATGGATGTTCAGTTAACAGACAGATGTTTATTTTCTTTAAAAAATCATTTCTATAAAATTTGTTTATTTTAAAACAGAAAAAAAAAAAAATAAACAAATGAAAATTCAATTTCTGAAAAAATATTAAAAAAATATAATTTACTTTTATCTTGTGGTCCATGGCCCCGTGAATTGGGAACCACTGTTCTAGACTGAAAGAAAAAAACTTGTATTAAAACCTAAAACATCTCCTTACCATTAAAAAAAAAGAGATCAACCTATTGCCTATAATTCAGTATACAACTCGCAATCAGGTGTGGAGATTTAAAAATTGTCTTTGGGTTACTTTATCAACAAAAGATATTTACAACATTTTATATGTTTTATATGAGTAGGACAGCAAGGGATCAAAACCAGCAACAACAAGTCCAAAAACAACAACCTGTAAGAAAAACACTGATAAAAAGAATACTTTGCAAAATACTTTAGTAGAGTTAAAAACGATAATTTACCACCACTACATTGTTGGAACTTAATGAAACAATTTGCAAAACCTTTGCCTGAAGGTGGGAATTGTTTTTAAGAATTTCCCTATTTTTTAGAAGCTAAACAGAAGAGAAAGCTTGGATATTATTTTAAGTAGTAGGCACTATGTTTTTCAGTAGGGGCCAAACTATAAACACATCATAACCAATATGATAGATAAATTCAAAACTTTTTTTATTGCCACAAAAATACTCAGTCCTGATTTGCAAACCAGGTTGGAAAGGCACCCGGTTGTTGGCGCTCCAACTTTTTCATAATGTCAAATAAAAAAATTGGAAAATATTGAAATTTTTTCAAACCATGTAAGTAAACCACAAGCATTAAACTTAAAAAAAAATTCATTGTAAAAAAAAATTTATATTTAAACAAACAAAATAATAATAATAATAATGATAAAAACTTATAAATTTTTTAGATTTGAAACAGAATTATCAATTCTGTAAAATGCATTTGAATAATACTTGGATATCTGGGTCATTAGCTTCCAATTACTTAGCCCATTTCCTGTGGTGACCATAATATTACGGTTTAACTAAATTTTACCACAATGTGACGACCATAATATTACATTTTTTACTAACATTGACATCTAGGTACTGTTGTGCACATATTGTTGTTTTACTTTATTTGAATTAAAAGAGCATATTGCATTGAACATTTATTTTTTTCACATTTTTTTCTTATTTATTTTGGGTTCAATAGTTTGAAGAGAAGTTACGAATGAAGAAAATTTTAAGAAAAATATAGCAGTTTTATTTTATTTTATTTTTTTAAATGTTTGTAAAAAGTTACATTTTTTTCATTTGTTTTAGATTCCAGAAACAAATCACAAAAATAAATTTGTATTATGTTTGTACTGGTCGCTCGACATCTTTCGAAGGTGATCCTTAGCAAATTACCGCAAGACACTTTCCAAGTTATGTACCCGCCACAGAAAAAAAAGTAAATGCTCAACAAGTTTGAGCTACTTGTTCTGCACATAAAATTCGCAAAGATGTAGGTATTCAGTGTACTGACTGTGATGTTGGATTGTGTGCAGCACCGTGCTTCCAAATCTACCACACTACCCGACAATTCTGATATATAAATTTTTTTATTCATATTATTTTATTTAGATATAAAAAATTACAAAAACTGTATTTTGAAAGAAAAAAAAATTATAAAAAACTCCATTTTCTATGCGTGAAATCATATTTTTTAATCATAATATGTTCCTTGGATTAACAAAAATTTAAAAAAAATGTATGGTTAAAATTAATGGAGTAGCTTCAAAAAAAAATAACAAGGCTAATATTTCTTTGTATGCATTAATTATTTAAGTTTTTTAACTCAGTTAAAAAATCTATTTTTTCATAAATTTTAATTTAACACAACATGTGTTTGGTTGTCATTTAATACCACACACACACACAAAAAAAAAAAAAAAAATTAATGGTATACCAGCTAACAGCCTAGACAATGTAAAATCAATGATTGAAACATTTAATAAGCCCTGAGAATTGTCAATAAGTACATTTCCCCAATGTAAATCTCTATGTTCAAACATAAGTTTTTTTTCAGCAGCAGAAAGAGCTGTAATGATCTACAAAGTAAATATTGCATAAATATTTAAATGCACACACATAAAAAAGTTAAAATATAAAAAAACTAACTAAAAAAAGCTAAACATGAAGAATTTACAGATAGTAAGATAAGCACAGGTTTCTAGCCAGGGATATAATGTATAGCATACATATTATATATTTCTGTGTGTGTATGTGTGTGTTTACCTGTAAATACAAAAATGACACTGAACTCTAAAAGCAGGTATGGAAGTTAAAAAAGCTAATTTAATTCCTATAGTCAAATGGAAAATTCTCAGGCAATGTAAAATATATAATTCATCATCTAAATTTTGTAAATTATCTCATCAAAAAATAGGAAAATTTAAGTTACAAAAATACTAATCTATTGAATAAAAGGAGTGAGATTGTTTCATATATATATATATGTATATATATATATATATATATATATATATATATATATATATATATATATATATATATATATATATATATATATATATATATATTTATATATATACATATATATATATATATATACACATATATATACATATATATATACATATATATGCATATATATGCATATATATATATATATATATATATATATATATATATATATATATATATATATATATATATATATATATATATGTATATATATATATATATATGTATATATATATATATATATATATATATATATATATATATATATATATATATATATATATATATATATATATATACAAACACATTTATATATCACCGTAAAGCAAAAGTTGCTTAAATAATTTTTTTACATTTCAAGATAAAAACTTTTTTTTAAAAGTAAACTTGTTAAAATCCAACATAAAGCAGGTTCTGTTATCACATAATATGTGATAACAAAAAAGCTTTAATTTTTTAGAAAAAGAAAAAATGATTGACCAATCATGTGGCAGCACAACACAGCCTAAAACCATTGATACTGCAACATATATACTAGGTTGGCCTTCAAAACAAGATTATTGAAAAAAATCTGCTCTTACCCCCTAAACGTGTTCTTTATAATACAAAAACACTATGCTTGAAAATTTTTCAAAAAAAATATTTTAAGGGGTTGCTTAAGTCCATTAAACATCAGGCAGGTCCCTAATATTATTGAGGTAAAAACCTTCTAAAGTATGTCAACCTGGTACTCAAAAGAAGCGAAATTAAATAAAAATTATAAAAATAATAATTACTTTTTATAAAAATTATTACTTTAGAATTTATTGCAAAAAACTATAATTTTTTAACTAAAAATAAAAAAAGTTTTTTAATAATTTTTTTTGTAATTTTGAGCAGATAGTGGGAGCAAATTTTTTTTCAAAAATCTTGTTTTAAAGGCCACCCTAATGTATACATCAAACTTGTTATGGTTTGATAGATTTATAATGACATTTACTTAACACTGCACACAGTTATGTAGAAAATAACAACTTTAATGTTGAATTTGACCATTAATGTTTATTATAAACAACAATCTTCATATAAATTGCAAGAGGATTGTTGTTAAAATTTTTGATAACTTGCAAGATTTAGAATCTAGATCTATTGCTAAATATGTTAAGACATCACTTGTTCAGATTGCTGGTTATATTATAAAAAATGATAAATAAAGAAGTGAATATGAACTCTTTGATAAAACAACATTCTGTTATGAGAAATATGGTCAGTTTTCTAACTTTTCGGATTATGATGGATAAGTTCCAACAAATAATTCTTGCCAACAGACTTTTTTTTGTTTTATAATTTTTTAAATAATCAAAGATCAAAAGCAGAAAATCTTTATGAAATATTTTTTTAATAATATCTGATTTTTATTTATTTGATAATATTTATTTGAACATATTTGTATAATATAGACCATTAAATTAGTAAACCTCTGTCACTCCAAGATCTGGCAAATGTATTATTACTATCACTTATATTTTAGATGGCAAATATATGTTAAACTGTATAAATATATGTATATATATATATATATATATATATATATAAGTATATATATATATATATATATATATATATATATATATATATATATATATAAATTATATATATATATATATATATATATATATATATATATATATATATATATATATATAATATATATATATTTAGAACATGTAAGAAGTGAACAAATTGATTAAAATAAGTATAATATGTAAGGAGTGCCACTAAATTGACCGTACTAAATTTGTTTATCTGCGCAGTGGCCTTCTTTGTCAAGATTTATGTTTTAAAGTTAAAGAATTGAGAATAAAAAAAAAACCTCCTTGACTGTTGGGGCCCCCTCAGCCTTAGAGAAATAAAAAATAAAAAAAATTTCCAACACTGTTCCCTTTTTGATAAATTTGACATTATTCTGAAGTTCATTTACTGTGATTGATTTCTTTCACCCACTAAGACACCCAGCGATTTGGTGACCAAAAATATTTCTATTCAAGTTATATCAAGTTGGGTCTCAAAAAAAGTGAAATTTTATAGAGATTTTATAAATAACAATCTTTTCCCTTAAGTTAAAAAATATTTAAAAAACATCTTTAAAAATGCTTTTTTTAAATTTTGTTTGAAAATGATTTTTTTACAAAATTTTTAAAATATTGATTTTTATTTTTAAACAACCACTTTTAAAGCTTTCTATGCAATTTTGCTTCTTTTGAGACCCAACTTAATATAACTTAATATTTTGCAATTTTTTAACATTTTGCGTGTGATATAAATAATAAAAATAGAGTTAATAAAAATTGAAAATAAAAAATATTATATTAGGATATAATGAAATAGGTAAAAAAAGATTATGTTTTCTACAAATGATCTCTAAATAACATCAAATAAACCTTAATAATGTGTGAATGTGCATTTACATTAAAATTGGATATAAAAGCAAATCACAACAGTATTGATGCTAGGGAGATTTAAAAAAATAATTTATTAAATCAATGTTCAATGGAAAAGATGCTCTTGTAAGTTTCAATAAGGATTATGCAGTTACGAATATTAAAATTACTTAAAATTTGTAGCTTTACAATTTGTAAAAACCTTTGAAACAACTTTAAACAGATAATATATAATAAAGCGAATAAAAAATTATTTATAAACAAACAAGCTTTATGCGATTAAGCAAACAACCTCTTTTAAAATCAATAGGGATTGCTTAAATGTTGTCACAGAAAAGTGTTCAAGATCAACGCCACCATAATTTGTTTCCATAACAATATATTTTTGATTATCTCCAAAATCTAAACAAAAACAAAACCTTAATATGTTTCAAATGATTGTTTGGTGTAAATGATTGTTTAGTGTAAATGATTGTTTGGCGTAAATAACTAATTATTAGTATAATAAACACCATCTACTTGGATAGTTGTTTTCCGACATGTGATCTTTATCCCATTTCTCCCATAAATCTTTCAAGATACTTGGGTAGCATCCTTTGCAGTATAAGATTCTTTAAAACATAAAAAACATCGCTGAAAATTTGTAAATTTTATATATCAAGAATGAAATAATAAACTGTAATTAAAACAATGACATACTTGTGTACTTTAAGAAACCCTTTAACACCCTAAAATTATATAAAAATAGAGAAATGTCACATAAAATAGCCATATTAACAGACATTAACTATAAATAAATATTAACTTTATTATATATGTTCTGACTGATTTGTGTTGCATATGAAGCAGCTAAATAAATTACCTCTTTTTCAAGGTCTGACAATTTTCTAAAAAAGAAAGTAAATATTATGATTTTAAACATGGTTTTATTATAAAAAAAGATTTAAACAATAAGAAAATAAAGCAGTGTACACGAAAGTGTACACGAAATAAATGTGAAAGAATAAGCACGCCATTTTTTTTCAGTGGTTGTATTCAAATCTTTTTAATTATTTTGTATTTTGTTTACAACGTGTTGTGGTTTCAAAAAAATATGTTAGTTTTTTATTTAACTTGAAATTAGTTTTAAAAATGACAAAAGAAGAAGACATAAGAGAAAAAATTATGCACAAATATTTACAAAATCCTAATAGTAGCTACAATTCGATAGGAAAATTGTTGCAAGTACATCTATACACTGTTAGTTGTGTTATTCAACATTTTTCTCAAACAAAATCGATCAAACGCAAATCTGGTGGTGGAAGAAAGGAAGGTTTTAAAGATATAACTAAAAAGATAAAACTAGTTAAAAAACTAGTTAACAGTTTTAAGAATAACCCTAGACTTTCACTAAGGGAACGCGCAAAAATATATGGATTTTCTTATAGTTTTGTTGCCAAAGTTAGAAACAAACATGGTTTTCATTCTTTTAAAGGACAAAAAGTGCCCAACCATTCTGAAACTCAACAAAAAAGTGCAAGAACCCGCGGCAGAAAGTTGTATGACAATTTTATTTCTAAAAATTTCTGTATTATTGAAGACGATGAAACTTATGTCAAGTACGATCATCAACAAATTCCTAGTGCTGTTTATTATATTGCCAAATATAGAGGAAAAGCAGATAAGAAATTTAAATATACAAAGCATGACAAGTTCGCTAAAAAAGCTTTGATTTGGCAAGCTATTTGCAGTTGTGGCAAAAAATCAGCACCTTATATTTCTCAGTCCACACTTTCTGGTCAAATATATGTTAAAAAATGTTTACAAAAACGCCTTTTACCTCTAATCAAATCACACAATAACAGACCTATGTTCTAGCCTGATTTAGCTTCAATTCATTATTGTAAACTAGCTATGGTATGGTATAAAACGAATTATGTGAAATTTGTGCCTAAAACAGAAATTCCTCCAAACTGTCCAGAATTGAGAGTTATTGAAAAGTACTGGGCTATTATTAAAAGAAAAATAAAAAAAACAAAAACGCTTTGCAGAAACATTAAAGATATTAAAATACCATTTTAAAAAGCATCAAATAGTTTTGATTCTTATTCTGTGCGCAAGTTTATAGGTACCACTTAAGCAAAAGCTCGAAATTTTATTAGATTCCCACAGGAATAATTAATTTTTTTTTTAAGATTTGATCTTCTTATATTATTGTTTTAAAATTATTATTTGGTTCAAAATAAAAATTGAGGAGTACTTTTTTTTAGTTGTTTTTCTACTTTCAAATTTATTTAGTGTATACGCTTTATATATATAAATTATTATTGTAAAAGAGATCTTTTTCACTTTATTTTTTAAAAATAAAATATTTTAGATTATGTTAACAATCTAACATAAATTATTTTAGATATTGATTATAAAATGCAATCAAATAAAAAATATCAAAAAACCAAAAATAGATTTTGAATTGTTACTAAAATGTGATAATGTTGACAACACAAAATATTTTTTTCATAATATAATATATTTCCACTTTGTCATTACTAAATCTTTTATAAAATAAACTTGTATGAAACCAAAACTAAATTAAAACTAGCATTCATAGCTAATTAAATCGCATGTAACAAATAGTAAAATATATAAAATGGTAATTTATATAATTTCTTTCTATTCACAAAATACATAAACTTTATTTCTGAAAAATTTTAGTTTACTAATGATACTTAAAACTTAATATAAAAAACAAAAACTTAAAAAAAAAATTTGTTTCGAGTAATTGACAAAAAGTGTGTTTAACTATGATAAAGTGACAAAAAATATGCTACATATAGAAGAAATAAAAGTAAAGAGTTAAGCTACACAAAGAAGAAATAAAAGTAAGTAAAGAGTTTGCTGCAGTTTAAAACGCAAAAGCATTAGGCAATTAGATTTATTTAGTTGATAGTACTTGATTTTGAAAGAAATTAAATTGAGCTAAAAACAAAGATAGAAAAAAAATAAATTAATATAAAACTTTTTTATTAAAATCATTATGTAATTCTTATTAAAAACTTTTGTGAGAATATATAATTCTTTAAAACAAAAAGCCATATTATCTCCAAAATACTAAATATACCGAGCCACATAAAAACAAATACAAAAAGTGTAATGTCTAAAGTGTTATGCAAAAATTAGGCTTTTAATTTGATTATCCATCTAATGATTTCAGTGT
Organism: Hydra vulgaris; assembly: GCF_038396675.1. Taxonomy (NCBI): domain Eukaryota; kingdom Metazoa; phylum Cnidaria; class Hydrozoa; order Anthoathecata; family Hydridae; genus Hydra; species Hydra vulgaris. Next base: position 4,660,377 of record NC_088924.1, read on the forward strand.
CTAAATTTAATTATTTTCATTTCAACCAATCATATTTAAAAAAAAATATTTTAAGTATTGATGCGTTGCAATCACAAGAAATATATTATATCCAGAAACAATCATCATAAACAAAAATATATATTACATCCACAAACAATCATCATCATCATAAAAAAAAAATTTAAACTAGTGTTAATTTGATATATTTGAAAAGAAAGAACAACACAAATCCCTCTCATGCAATGTACCTATGTTATGTCTGGTTATTAGATTTTTTGAGAAAACTATTATACTTACCTCTTCATTGTAAAAGCAACCACTATACTTGATGAAAGCATTTATTTCCTTAATCTTTCTTTTTTATATTTATTATTATTTATGTGGTAAATAAAGGAGTTTAAACTCTGTACCTTTAACTTACAAAACAAGTACTAATTATACTATATATTTATATTGCTAACAATACACAACCCCATAAATGATCTGCTGAGTAGTTTATAAAAATATTGAAGAATTTAACAGCCTGCATTTATGTGATTTGTTGGCAGCCAGTTTCATATGTTGACAACACAATAAGTGAAGATGTAGATTCATCATAGATTTATGGTTTTACAGTTTAAGACAAAGATTGTGAGTAAATGAATTGATGTTTAACCAACAATTATAAGTTAAACATGCTCCAGTAGAGCCTTTTCTATCTCTGATTGTGGGTACAATATAATTATGGATTGCTTTTATATATGTTTGTGGATAACAAGCTTTTATATACTATACAAAATATTAATGCTATAACAATTTGATAACAAAATTTTGTTTTCTTGAAAAAATATCTTTAGAAAATAAAATTAAATTTAGAAGTTTAGATTTAATTAGAAAATAAAATATCTTTTTTTTTAAGGAAAAAAGAAAATTTAAATCAATATGAAAAGTAAAGAAATAAATATTATAATTTATATGCGGTAGTGGTGTAGTGGTAGAGCGCTTGCTTCATAAGCGAGATGTTCTGAGTTCGATTCCCACCACATCCCTGGTAGCACCACGCTCAACTTGTTTCTCCGCGCAGCGACCTTGTTTGTCAAGGTTCGTGTTTTGGAGTTATAGAGTTAAGAGAGGGTAATAATCACAAGTAGCCTCTTCATCTGTGAATTATTAAAAAAATATATATACATATTATATCTATATTTTTAATTGAATTCACCTCCCCAAAGCCATGAAGGTCACTACAGTCGAGGATGCTACTTTTTAGTTGTGGTTACAACCCTCTCTCAACTCTATGATTCCGAAACACAAACCTTGACGAACAAGGCTGCTGGGAGGAGAAACAAGTTGATATATATATAGGGTAACCATTGTCCCTGTTTTTACATAGGAGAGGACAGCATTAAACTAAATAAAATTTTATTGCATTCTTCTATGGAAAAACCAGGACAAAGATAACTGACTATATAGGATTTTCAGCTAACTAACCTCTAATTTTGTACTGGGGTAGAGTACCAGCAAGCCTTCCCAGGAGACACATGTGGTTTTCTGTCTTGCATGTCAACGCATGTTTTTTATTTTAGACAACTTGGTCATGGTTATTAACAAGTTTTATAATATTAGGCGTTTCAATACTTTGTGTATTATTTTAAATGCGTATTAAATTGTTATTGTAAAAAGGTCTATAAAATGACAATAAAACAACACTGCAAGGTTGTTTTGTCAATATAAAAAGCTTGTGCTAATATAAAGCAACATTACCATTGTGTTTTATTGGTATTTATTGAAACAGTTTATAACATTAAAAACATAAAATGTATTTTAATGTCAAAAACTAACAAAATAGGAAATTAAAATAAATTTAAATTAAAAAAAATAATAATAATAATAGTTTAAATAATTTGCGTACTGGTTTTTTTTTTTGTTTCTTCAGAGCAGTTGTTATTTTCAGCAATAAAATTGAATAAGGCAAAGCGAAAAAAAAAAAAAAAAAAAAATAGTAAAAAAAAAACAGTTTTAAGTTGACATTAAAAAGAATGATTTTCCTATATAATTTTTTTAAAAAGGAAAGCAAAAATATAAATTAATATCAGCTTGTAAAATATATTTTTATTATTTTAATGTTACAAGTATATATTGTTCCTAAATTAATTCGTCTATGTAATGCAAGCATTTATGTTTATATACACTCATATGTTGGTTTGTTTCGCAATTTTAATTTGAACTGATATGGTAATTTCAGTTTCGGTACTTTTTATAAATTTGGTAAAAATCAAAATTTCGGTTGAAAAACATACTGAAAACTGATATTTATCTAATTTAGAAAAACAGTTTTTTTTTTAAATTTTCACAAAATTTTTTAAGAATTTTCACAAAAATATTGAGAATTTTCACAAAACCTTGAAAAAAACCTTGTTTTGCGGAGAACATCTGCCAGTTGTTAAATTTCACTATTAACTTATATTGCCAACTTATGTATTATATCTCAATTTGGGATACACGTGTAATTAATTTTAACATAATACGAGTATAAAAAACAAAATATGTAAAATTGGATTTTTAAATAAAAGTAATAAAATGAATTTTGACTAGCCGAAATTTCCGAAGTTTCGGTTATATATTTGCCGAAATTTTGGTTTTGGTTTCAGCACCAAATTTGAGTACCCGAAATTTCGATTTCAGTCAGAAGTTTTCTGTTTCGGTCGATCACTATACATATTTATCTCATAGACTTTACTTTTACATCACTTTTTAAAATATATAATTACATTTATTTGTTCATTAGTAAATGCACATTAAGCTTATTAGGATACGGCATTTACATCATTCATGGAATGTCCGTGGTTTGAATTCTATATAAATAATACATAATAAATATAAATAAACAATTATTAATAATAAATCTTTGCGTGAAACTTGTGCTTTTACTTTTACTCCTTAGCTGAAAAGAAAAGATTAAATTAATCTTTTCTTTTTCCCTGAGGCTCCTACGACTGCATGTATTTCACTAAAGTAACTGGTTTTCAAGTCCAGTTGCAAATAATAAATGTTAATGTAAGTATATGTATTGCAAAAAAAAAACTTAATAACAACCGCCCTAAAAAAACAAAAATAAAAACTAATACACTAATTATTTTAATTGTTAATTAGTTTCAATTTCCTATTTTGTTAGTTTTGCTTTCTTTATCTTTAAAACTTTTCCACAAAGTTTTGAAACACATAATCTAAAAAAACTTGCAAACAGCAGTGACCAAGTCTTAAATAAAAAACTTATGTGTGGACATATGAGACAAAAAACTGCACACATCTCCTGGGAAGGCTTGACTAGGGTACAGCAAAAATTACTTGAATATTTTAAATTAAATTAACATGTGAAAAAAACTTTATTAAGGGTAATAGCTCAAAAAAAATGAACTAAAGCAAACTTTAAAAAAACTGAAAACTAAAAGAATTGAAGCTGAAACCAAAAATTATTTGATAACTTTATGTTTTTTGATAATGTATATTTAAGTTTTATATAAAATATAACAAACCTAACAAAAGTAATAACATTTTATGAAAACTTTAAGAACTTATAATTACTTTGATATTTCTATTTCTGGCAAAACATCTGCTAACGATATTTGGGAATAATCTTTGTTCCCAAAGGGAATTACCTACAACAACAACAACAAAAAGTAATAATAACTGTTAAAACTAAAAATCATTTATAAAAAGTATATTAATATAACAAATAAATCATTTAACTCTACGTTAAAATATATATTTTACTGCAGAGTTAAATTTTACAGTGAAAAAAACTATGAAGATTCATGAAGTTAGTATTATTATCTTAACCGGAAGTATAATGGCAAAACAACATGATTATTATAAAGTGTAAAATGTACATTTCAACCAAGAACTCAAAACCCTTCAAAAATGGCTTAGGCGATATATATATATATATATATATATATATATATATATATATATATATATATATATAATAACAGTTAAAATGAGAGTAGTAAATGATGACATGAATAGTATGCACCATTCCATCAAATTTTAACCTCAAACTTTTTTCTGGTCAACATTATCACCAGGTATATCTATGGGAACAAAAATGACACCACCATATGCGTGCCTTTTTATGGGTAGATTTGACAAAGAAATATAATGATAATAATAGCAGCATGGTGGCCCAACAACAACTTATAATGATGAAAAAATATTTGTGTTAAAGTACCTCAACAAATAAAAAAAATTTTTTCAACATCTTTGCTTTCAACAAGGATGCAAGCAACCACTATTAGAGTTGGAAGTTACTGGAAGAGAAAAAGTGAAGTTTATAGAGTATGATAATGATTGACAAACGACTTGAATGACAAAGATTGCAAATTATATGAATCAGGAAAGCAAAATGAAGAAAGCGAATTCCAAAGAACTGATGTTCAAGCAAAAAAACTGGACAAATAAGAGTTTTGCCGCAAGAGCAGGTCCAACTATATTTACAATGCATTTTTGCACCTTGTCTTAAAGAGAAAGGGCATCATTGGATGATCTGCATCAGATATGGCAAAAGTATTCCATACAAGGGCGAATTTGAGATTTATAGAGAAAAAAAGTAGAATCTGAAGTAAAAAAGCATCGAGGACAATAAAGAGATAAATCAAACCATATATCAAATCCTTTGCAAAATTAGCAGATGCTATTTTGCAATGGATTTGATATATGGTTTCCAAGCAATATCGGAAGAGTTAATCTTAGAAGATGAAGGATAGATGAATGATATTGTATGTCACTGTTCATAAATATAGGAAGATCTAAATTATTGCGGTAACGATTGGCTGAAAAAAATTGGCTTTTATCTGAATTAAAGTTCACCAGCCACTGTGAGCCCAATCATCCCAAAGTGAGATCCTTTTCAAGCTTAAATGCCCCCTCCAAGCAATCAGAGAGTATTGGCTTCTTATCAAGACAAGAATAAATGGTAGTATCATCAGCAAACAATGTTGCCTTAGATGTGAGAATATCTGGAAGATCCTTAATGTAAATAAATAGAGTATAGGGCAAGGATAGAACTTTGAAGAACCCCTAAAGTTACAGAATATGAAGAAAAGTGCTGTCCATCAAAGACAAATTTTATACTAAGATTTGAAAGAAGGATTCAATAATCTTAAAGATGTTACTTGGTACACCATTAGAAGGAAGCTTATGAAGAAAACCAGCATACCAAACTTTATCAAAAGCTTTAGAAATGTCAAGAGCAATGATCTTAGCCTCTCCACCTCTATCTAATGCACGACAAAACCTATCGTTTATTAATGCCTGCAAACCAGCTGTAAAACGAGGAGCACTGACTAGAGTCACAAACAAGACATAAGTCAAATAGAGAAGGTATTTTATTTGTATTGTCTAGAAAATGAGTTAAAAAGTTGACTATTTGAGTTAAAGATTGAGAAAGGTAAAAGTTGTGACCTTAATGCCTGCAGAGTCATTGACACTAGAGCCAAGCCATTCAGGTTGATGTGCATTAAAGTCACCAACAACAACAATATTAGCTGATGGATAAAGAGAGAAGGCTTGGTCAATTTGATCAGAAATAACATCGAAAAGAGTGCAGTCTTGAGTAATATAGAGCAAAGAGAAAGACAAGTGAAGTGGTGCTAAACAAAAGCACTTAAAAGAATAGTTGGTGGATTTAAATCTAGTTTTTTGACAAAGGAGTGAATTCTAACGAATGTAAGTGCCCAGGCCAAGCATGTGACTATTGAAGTCTTAACAAATTAAAAGAGGATAACGATCAACACTAAGATCTCAAGATGAGACAGCCAAACTCAAATTGGCCTCACAAAGAGCAAGTAGGTCTGGTGAACTTTGCAAGAGATAAGACTCAACAGAAGAAAAGTTACTTTGAATATTAGTGAATGATAGGTTTTGAGAACTTGGTGATGACAATGGTTTTTTGTGTTTTATAGTTTTTAGTACTTTAGTCATTTTTAAATTAATTAAAGAACTTGACTCAAAGATTAGATAGTAAACTATTTAATAGTCTAAGCAATTGCCTCATTTCTATAATAAACCCCAAGCCGTAACAAGGGGCTCAAAACGTGGCCTTGACAATGCGCAACAAAAGTACGAACAGAGACATGATCTATGCCCAACATGGCACTGCTAGTACTCTGATACTTTACAGCTGTTGATAGAATCAGCCTCTTTGAGAGCTACCACAGAGTTCAGTAAACCTGACTACCAGCTGGCCTCAGAACTATAAAACAGAATTCTCACATCTAAGGTGGCATTATTCACTAATGATACTACTGTGTTGATAAGAAGCCAACATTCTCTGATTGCTTGAAGGGGGCATTTGAGCTTGAAAAGGATCTCACTTCTGCAATAACACGAGGCTTTCAGTGGCTGGTGAACTTAATCTAAAATAAATTCCTTTTTTTTTATCTAACCGTTATTGCAACAATATAGATCTTCCTATATTTATGAACTGTAATGTATTTGATGAATCATCTACCCTTCATCTTATAGGATTAACTTTTACTTCCAATCTTTCTTGGAAACCATACACAGGCCTTGTTTTAAATAAAAAAATGCTGAATGCATCGGCCTAATGTGAATTTTATGGCTTAAAATTCTCTTTATTATTTTATTTTTTAAGAACATTACTAATATATATGCATAAATATATATATATAAATGTAAATATATATATATAAATATATATATATACATATATATGTATATATGCATAAATATATATATATGCATAAATATATATATATATAAATATAAATACATATATATATATATATATATATATATATATATATATATATATATATATATATATATATATATAATATATATATATATATATATATATATATATATATATATACACACATATATATTTATATATATAGACACATAAACCTGAACAATACCTTTATTGCAGTTCGAAAATTATTTTCATCTATCTTTTCATAAACATCACTAAAGGATCCTTCTCCTAACTTGCTTAGAAAATGCGAGCTAAAAGCATGACAAAAAAATATAGTAATTCAGTTTACAATAATTTTAGATTTGTTTATAACTGACTCTGGTCATGTTCTTTGTGGCCAATCCTTTGTTTGAATTTTTGCCAGTAAATACTGAAGAGACAATGAGCTAATTCAGTAGCCAATTCACTGTAGGTGCACAGTGCAGCATTTTTCTTGTCAGAAATGACACAATTTTTGGGGATGATGCTGCAATGGATTTTCTTGATTTGAATTTGGGGATGATGCTGCAATGGAGTTCTTGATTTGAATTCTTTCTGCTAAGATCTCCCTAACTTAATAGATTTTCTGTAAAAAAATATTTAACTATTTTTTTTCCTAAATATAATAGTTATATTTCAACATTAAATTTTTTAGTTATTGGAATGTATATGTTTTCACTCTGAATATATAGCTTTCTTTGGTCAAGATCTTGGTCAATCTGCCCACAATAAGTAACAGTGAACAATAAAGCAACACTTATTAAAATCAACATGTAATATAAATTTATTATTTAAAAATAACATCAACATCTAATAATTAAATTAAAATTAATTAGCTCAATGACAATTTAAAAAATACAACTTAAAATTAATAAATTCAAACTGCGGGCAAGAATTTTAAAATTTAAAAAATTTTTTAGGAAGTAAAAACGCTTTTTGTTAAGAAATTTAGAAATTTTAAAAGTTATTTTAGTTTATTCATCTTTTTTATAAATAATTAAAACTCTTTTTATTAAATCTCATTATGCAATTAATGGTACAGTTTAGCTCAGGTTCACTTGCTAATTTTGTTTCAACTGTTAATAAACTACATAAAAAAAGTTTATGAGTTTAGATATTCATATAACTTTGTTTCAAATATATTTATGAAATAAAAAAATTATAATAGGTAAATTTTTTTGCATGAAACCTTTTAATGTACTCTTCTATGTTAATTAGACACTGTTGTTCGCATATAGATAACAACATGTCTTCATCATTTTCTTTGCAAGACAAGGCATTCTAAAAAATATATAAATTTATAGTTACATATAAAGACTTCTACCAAAATAAAAGTTTGATTTTCCAGGACAACTTTTATAAGACATTTACTTTGAATACAAAACTTTATATGTATATATATATATATATATATATATATATATATATATATATATATATATATATATATATATATATATATATATATATATATATATATATATATATATATATATATATATATATATATATATATATATATATATATATATATATATATATGTATATATATATATATATATATATATATATGATATCACATTTAACCTCTCTGAAAATTTATATAAGCCTTTCAAAAAACCAAACGATGAACTATTATATATTAACATTAACTCTAACCATCCACCCCAAGTTCTAAAACAAATCCTTTCAATTAATAACAGACTAAACCAAAACTCCTCAAATGAAAATGTATTCAATTCCTCTAAACGAATATTTGAAGATGCCCTAAAAAAAAGTGGTTTTGAAAATTTTGAACTAAAATTTGACCCTGAAAAAAAGAATACAAAAAAACGAAATAGAACAAAAAATGTAATTTGGTTCAACCCCCCATATAGCAAAAATGTTTCACCTAACATAGGAAAAGTGTTTTTATAATTAAACTATAAGCATTTCCCGCGATCTAATAAATTACATAAAATTTTTAATCGAAATACAATTAAAGTTAGCTACAGTTGCACAAAAAATATGGAAAGAATTATAAAAAAAAAAGTTCACAATAAGGGTCACAATAAGGCTTTGTTAAACAAAAAAGAAATCCTAAATGAAAAAACTACAGAAAACTGTAATTGTAAACAAAAAATCAATTGTCCAATGAGTGGAAGTTGTTTATCAAAAAATGTGGTATATAAATGTGTTGTTTCCTCTAACAATGTACCTGATAAACAATATATTGGCATAACAGAGGGTGAATGGAAAAAACGTTTTGCCAATCATAAGCAATCTTTCAAGAATAAAAAGTATTCAAAAGACACCATGCCGTCAAAATATATATGGGAATTAAAAGAAAAAAATATTGATGATTTTATACTGAATTGGTCTATCCTTAAAACAGCGCCTGCATTTAACAATATTTCCAAAAAATGCATACTATGCCTACAAGAAAAATTTGAAATAATTGCACACGCAAATCAAGAATGCTTATTAAACAAAAGATCGGAATTAATTTCTAAATGTAGGCACGAAAATAAGTTTCTCCTAAAAAACTATAAAAATAAATGAGTTCAAATAATATTTACATTAACTACCCTCTTTAAAAAAACATTAAAAAAAATTGCATAAGTAATCATTTCTAAAGAATTCTTTTTATAATAGTGTCAGCAAATTCCACAAATGTGTGAAAATTTACAGTAGTTAAGACATTTGCAACTTCCTGTAATTTAATTTTTGGTATAAATTGAAGTTTTATTAATTTGATCATTCATTTCTGATGAATCTTTGTTGATGAAACACAGTGTTAAATGGAAAAAATTTTTGTTAAGTGATTTTCTACTTATATATATATATATATATATATATATATATATATATATATATATATATATATATATATATATATATATATATATATATATAAATAATAAATTTTTAAATGACTAATTTTTAAATTAACATTTTTTTGCATGACAAAAATGCTTTTTTTTTTTATCAATCGATCACATAGGAATTTTCTTTTTATAATATGCCTTATATTTTGAGTACTTTCCCTATCAAAAATTGGTGGCATTTAAATTTTCTTGCAAGATCTCTCTGTAACTTACATGGATTTGGCTTTATAGAGCAAATGATTGATTTTGTTTATATCTATAAATGAGAAGTGTGGATCCACAAATATTATTTATAAATGCATTTATTTTGCAGTCAAAGATCAAACAATGAAAGTTTATATTGGAGTTTAAACAAAGCAAATTTTGCCACTAAACAAAAGAATAACTTCTACTAAACATATTGTAGCAAAAATTAACTTTATACTACATTTATGATGATTTTAGTGACACATAAAACTCTTAGTAGCAATATTCTATTAATAATATAAACATTGAGCTGCTTCCTGGTTCTTCAGATAACAGTAACTATGCAAGAAGCGAGGTTGCAAAAAAATTCCAAACCTCGCTTCTATGATTTATGGTAAGACCTTTGTATCAAATTTTTTTTGCTGACCACTAAAAGATTAGGTTCGGCAACATGTTTCCGACCTCATTTTTCCTAATTCCAAGGGTTGATATATATATATGTATACATATATATATGTATACATATATATATATACATGTTTACATATATATATGTATACATACATATATATATATATATATATATATATATATATATATATATATATATATATATATATATATATATATATATATATATATATATATATGTATACATATATATAATTATATATATATAAATATATTATATATATATATGTATGTATACATATATATAATTATATATATATTATATATATAATTATATATATATACATATATATATATATATATATATATTATTTATTATATATATATATATATTTATTATATATATATATATATATATATATATATTTTTTCAGTCAGATCAGGTTATCCTGCTACTGGTAACATGTAACCCAGTACAATCGGCTTCATGTCCTGCTGCCTTGTCGGATACGCCTTTTTAGGCAAAGGCTAGGAGATGCCAGTTCCGATTTAAAACACCCCCTGCCTTGGGGCTCTTGGTTGAGTAAAGGCTAGAGATGGTGTCTCGATAAAAATACTCATCTTGGGCAGATGTTAAATGCACCCAGCTACTGTCTTGTAGAAGGCCTCCTAGGCAAAGACTTAAGGGGTAAACAGATTCTATCTGTTGACCAGTTTCGCACCCCTTCTTCATCTATTAGGCTGGCCCAGATGTATTTTTAATACATTGTTTCCAGTTTAGGATGTTGAATCTTCTTTAGAATGCTGGATCTTCTTGACTCAATGCATGGGTTTTGCTTGTGTCTCTGTTTTTATGACTAGGCAACTCATACTATTATCTCCTAATGAGGGTACAGCTCTAAAACTCAGTTTTATGGTTCTGAGGCCGGCTGGTAGTCAGGTTTCCCGAACTCTGTGGTAGCTCTCAGAGAGGCTGATTCCATCAACAGCTGAAAAATATCAAAGTATCAACAGTGCCATGTTGCGCATGGATGGTGTCCCTGTTTGTACTTTTGGTGTGCATTGCGGAGGCCACATTTGGAGCCCTTTGTTACGGCTTAGGGTTTATTAGTAGTAATGAGACAATTGCTTGGGCTATTAAACAATGTTCTGAGTACTATCTATGCTTTGAGTCAAGTTCTTCAATCTAATTTAAAAATGAATAAAGTACCAAAAACTATAAAACACAAAAAAACATCATCATCACCAAGTTCTCTAAACCTATCATTCACTAATATTCGTGGTCTTCGAAGTAACTTTTCTTTTGTTGAGTCTTATCTCTTGCAAAGTTCATCAGACCTACTGGCTCTTTGTGAGACTAATTTGAGTTCAGCTGTCTCATCTTGTGATCTTAGTGTTAATGGTTATCTTCCTCTAACTCGTTAAGACTCCAATAGTCACATGCTTGGCCTAGGCATTTACATTCGTAAGAATTCACCCATTTGTCGTGAAACTAGGTTTGAATCCACAGACTATTCTTTTATGTGCTTTCGTTTAGCACCACTTCACTCTATTGCCTTTCTCTTTGTTCTATATCGCTCTCCTTCATCTCAAGACTGCACACTTTTTGACGTTATTTCTGATCATATTGACCAAGACCTCTCTCTTTATCCATCAGCTAATATAGTTGTTTTTGGTGACTTTAATGCTCACCACTCTGAATGGCTTGGCTCTAGTGTCAGTGATTCGGCAGGCATTAAAGCCCACAACTTTTGCCTTTCTCAATCCCTAACTCAAATAGTCAACTTTCCAACTAGCTTTCCAGACAACCCGAATCATTTAGCTTCACTACTCGACTTAAGTCTTGTTTCTGATCCTAGTCAGTGCTCAGTTTCTCCACATTTACCCTTAGGTGCTTCTGATCACAGTTTGATCTCTCTAAAACTAATATCTCATTCTTCTTCATCACCTGAATCCCCCTATTATCGAACCTCTTACAACTACAGTAAAGCTGACTGGGACTCTTTCCGTGAATTTCTTCGTGATGGCCTTTGGGTAGAAATCTTTCGTCTTCCTTTCGACAAATGTGCTTCTTACATAACTTTGTGGATTCAGGCTGGCATGGAATCTTTTATTCCCTCTCGACGATTCCAGGTCAAGCCTCACTCTCCTCCATGGTTTTCTTCACACTGTACTGCTGCGATTGCCAATCGAAACCGTTACTTCCATATTTATCAGCAAAACAATCCTCCAGAAAACAGACGCCTGTTTATTACTGCTAGAAACAATTGTAAAAAGGTTTTGTCTAACGCCAAAACCCGATATTCTCAGGTCATGAAATCTCGTATCTCATCTCAAAAATTAGGCTCTCGTGACTTCTGGAGAACCTTTAATAATATCAATAATAAGGGCAAATCTATAATTCCACTTCTCTTGTATGGCTCAGACTTTGTCACCTCACCTATAGACAAAGCTGAATAGTTTGCTAAAAACTTTTCATCAATATCATCTCTTGATTCCACTAGTTGCTTTCTACCTGATATTGCCAACAAACAGGTTGATCCATTGCTTGACATTCAGATCACTCCAGCATCTGTATCTAAAGTGATTTCCTGCCTAGACTCTTCTACAGCTTGTGGCCCGGACAACATACCTGTTATTGTCTTGCAGAAGTGTTCTCCGGAGCTGTCGTCTATACTCTCAAAACTATTCAACAAGTGCTTATCAGAGTCTTGCTTTGAAGCCTGCTGGAAAGCGGCATCTGTTATCCCTATCTTCAAAAATTCTGGAGAGCGATTGGATTCGTCTAACTACCATCCCATAAGTCTTCTTCCTATCATAAGCAAGGTTTTTAAATCTTTAATTAACAAACACTTAATTTCTCATCTTGAATCTGATCACTTAATTTCCTAACATCAATACGGATTTCGATCTTCTAGTTCTACAGCTGATTTGTTAACAGTAATAACTGAAAGGTTTTATCATGCATTAGATAAAGGTGGAGAGGTTAAGGCCATCGCTCTCGACATTTCAAAAGCTTTTGATAAAGTTTGGCATGCTGGTCTTCTCCATAAGCTTTCTTCTTATGGTGTATCCGGCAACATCTTTAGGATTATTGAATCCTTCCTTTCCAATCGTAGTATAAAAGTTGTCCTTGATGGACAGCACTCTTCTTCTTATTCTGTAACTTCAGGGGTTCCTCAAGGTTCTATCCTTGGCCCTATACTTTTTTTAATTTACATTAATGATCTTCCAGATATTCTCTCATCTAAGGTGGCATTGTTTGCTGATGACACTACCATTTACTCTTGTCGTGATAAAAAACCAACACCCTCTGATTGCTTGGAGGGGGCATTTGAGCTTGAAAAGGACCTCACTTCTGCTACAGCATGGGGCTCAAAGTGGCTGGTGAACTTTAATTTAGATAAAACTCAATTTTTTTCAGCCAATCGTTATCACAATAATTTAGATCTTCCTATATTTATGAACGGTGATGTACTCGATGAGTCACCTACTCTTTATCTTCTAGGATTAACTCTTACTTCCAATCTTTCTTGGAAACCATATATCAAATCAGTTGCAAAATTAGCATCTGCTAAGGTTGCATCTCTTTATCAAGCTCGTCACTTTCTTACTTCAGATTCTATTCTATTTTATCTGGGGCGGATCCTCTAATGATGCCCTTTCTCTTTTAGACAAGGTGCAAAAACGCGTTGTAAACATAGTTGGACCTGCTCTTGCAGCCAACCTCCAACCATTATCACATCGTCGTAAAGTTGCTTCTCTTTCTCTTTTCTACAAATACTATAATAGGCAACGCTCTAAAGAGCTAGCGTCTCTTGTGCCATCTACTATAATTCATTATCTTGTTACTCGTCATTCAAGTAAGTGTCATCATTTTTCTGTGACTGTTCCTAAGTGCTCCAAAAACGCTTATTCATCTAGTTTTTTTCCTCGAACATCAGCTCTTTGGAATTCGCTTCCTTCATCTTGCTTTCCTGACTCATATAATTTGCAATCTTTTAAGTCGTCTGTCAATCGTTATCTTGCTCTACAATCTTCATCTTTTCTTGAGTAATTTCCAACTTTAATTAGTGGCTGCTTGCAGCCTTGTTGGAAGCGATAGATGTTAAAAAAAAAAATATACATTTACAAATATATATATATATATATATATATATATATATATATATATATATATACATATATATATATATATATATATGTATATATATATATTATATATATATATATATATATTATATATATATATATATATATATATATATATATATATATTATATATATATATATATATATTATATATATATATATATATATATTATATATATATATATGTATATATATATTATATATATATATATATATATATATATATTATATATATATATATATATATATATATGTATATATATATATATATATATATATATATATATATATAAATATATATATATATATATATATATATATATATATATATATATATATATATATATATATATATATAAGTTTTACATTGGAATCCTTTTGATTTCTTAAACATGATATTGGGTGTAATAAATTCTTTATTCATTCTATGTAACAATCATCTTTACCTTGAATTTACCATAAGGAGAAAGTGGAACAACGCTACTATTATGATCTAATGACAAAACACCAGCAGAAAAAACTTTCTTTATTTTTGGCTTTGACTTTGAACTTATAAAGCTTACAGATCGTTGGAAACCTTTTAATTAAAAAAAAATAATAATAATTAATCTAAAAATCCCTTTCTTTCTTTTATCTTAATTTTAAACTTTTTATTTTAAATTTTATAAAACATAAATAACTTTAAATTGAACTATTTTTTAATAACAATTATGCTAATTATAACTCAAAATAAATTCATTTTATGAAATAAACTAATGAAATTGCTAAAAATAATAGTTTATTATAAAAGATTTTTATCAGAAAATCTTACTAGATACAGAACTGTTCAAAGTGGAGCTTAAACACAAAATCACATCTTCTTTACAAGCAACTTTTTTGATGCAATTTTCTTTAGTTAAATCTTCTTTTATAGAATCACTTGAAATTAGTATGGTATGAATTAAACATCTTTTTGCATTTTTTTCATATTTTTTTAACCTTTTTATTTCTTCCTCTTCTTCATACGTTGAAAATAACAAAGGAGAACATATATCACATGGAGAACAAGAGTCTTCATATGGAGCATCTACATTGTAAGGCACTAGAGGAGTTGATTGATAATTTGATAATATTGATAACTTACTAAAGTCATCAACAATATCATTGACTCGAGGCGTATTTGAAACAACCACAGGCGTGCTGCATGTTAAATCTCTGATTTCACTAAAAGATTGTTTATGCTACTTGTCAATTAAATATTGAAAAAAATTATTTAGTTGACAAACTTTTTCAATAAAAAAAAAAACTTCGAAAATAATACAAGCTTTTTTTCTTTAATAGTCATTTTATTTATTTAACAAATTTAACAGGTTTGATAATTAATTATTGCATTATTATTATAAGTATCGCACTTAGCTTATATTTTAAATCATATATGTTACTGAGTTAAGAAATTTATTTTGTATTAGTATTTAATTTCACAAAAAGTATGATTCAATTTTATTTGATAAAATTTAGCGCCTTTTTTATAAAATTGTTTCCTTAAGGATCATCCATAAATTACGCAACATTAAATTTATTTAAAAAACAGAAGTAGGAGATCATAACCTCTTTTATACAGTGATTTCCATTAAACTTAATGCGCTATT
This sequence comes from Hydra vulgaris, assembly GCF_038396675.1. Taxonomy (NCBI): domain Eukaryota; kingdom Metazoa; phylum Cnidaria; class Hydrozoa; order Anthoathecata; family Hydridae; genus Hydra; species Hydra vulgaris. The sequence continues at coordinate 4,676,336 of NC_088924.1, forward strand.
TTGATTTTTTATTTACCTTAAGGCTCTGTGAGGGAAAGGCTCTGTGAGGGAAAAGTTTACTTCTTTTTTATTTTGTTTATTAGTGAAATTTAGTGTTACTTAATAAGTTACTTAATTACTCTCATAATTTATGGGCAATCCCTTATAATTTTTATTAATATTTTAAGTGAAGTTACAAAGACATTTAAATAGGGGTTTAAATTTTTAATTTTAATCTATTTTTTAGAACTTTAAAAATAATTTTAAGAGAAAATTTAAAACAAAGATTTACTGTTTACTTTTTATACAAAGTAATATGAAAAATAACTTTTTATTTTCAATTAATCATATGTCCTAGTTACATAATTATTGGCTTAATTTTAAAGATTTTCCTTTTAGATGCTCCTTGTATTAAAAAAAAACTTATTTATTCAGATGGTTTTTTTTTAAATGTATGCAATACTTGCATCAAACAGCCTCACGTATTGCATCTTTGCAATATATAATGATAAATTTGCCAATTCTATGCTTCTGCAAATTTTGCAAAAATGAAGAAAAAACTTTAACTGATAAAATGAGTGATACTTATTTCATGACTTATTTTAATATCATATTGTGAATAAACACGCACTTAAAAATATTAAATATAATAATTTTAAAGATATACAGAAATAAATAGACCACATTATGTTTTGTTATTTGACTAGTCTGTTTACCTAAAAATAGGCGTTAAAAAAGTAACATGGTTACTTTTACTCTGAGTAGGGTAGAGCGGGGCAAAGATTACACAATTTTTACTAAATCTAACAGATCTCATAAATGGTGTGTTGGATTTACATAATTTTTTAATATTTGAATAAATTATTCAACCTGCTCAAAACTTGTTAAAAAAAAAGCATAGTTTTAAATTTTTTTTAAAGCGGGGCAAAGATTACACAATTTTTACTAAATCTAACAGATCTCATAAATGGTGTGTTGGATTTACATAATTTTTTAATATTTGAATAAATTATTCAACCTGCTCAAAACTTGTTAAAAAAAAAGCATAGTTTTAAATTTTTTTCAAGAAAATATTTCCAAAAGTTTGCGAAGCTGCTCAACCTGCCCCAGCAGGTCAAGTTGAGCAATAGTGTGGAGTAAGTAGAGCAATCAACAAATAAAAAATATATATATATGGTATGAAACTTGGGTGAATCATCAATAAATTTTCGCGTATAAATGTGTGTGTATAATTTATAAACCTTTAATTTTATAAACTTTAATGATATAAGTAAGAGAAGAGAAAGAATCTAATAGTAAAAAAGTGTCATAAAATATAAAATTATTATTTTATACAATTATCTTGAATTTTGAAACCCAAGACTTAGGAAAAAATGGCATTAATCAATTTTTAATCAAAAGTCTGATAAATTGGTAAAATATCTTAAGTGATGGCAGGTAAAAAAATTATAAGCATCCAAGAAAAAAATAGCAAAAAAATTTTTTTTTGACTTTTTTGTTCTAAAATTGAGGGCCCATGTATCTTACTCAACTGCTTTCCAGCAATTTTTTGTTGCACACTGTGTTAACATTCCCTAACTTTCATCTACTATATGTTTTGTCATCGTTTTTGAGATATTTTAATTGTCCAAAACACCCCTCAACTAGCTCTGCTCTGCTACATTTCTAATGAGCTAATTTTTAGCTTCAGTTTTTTACTTGTACCTGAGTAAAATTTTACTCAAGTAACTTTTAGTTAAGTACAAAATTTAGTTACTTTTTTTTCAACTCTGCTTAAGATTGATAAACAATTATTAAATAGTATTAGAAAAAAAAAACATTTGAGAAGAAGAATAATAAGCATGATGGAACTTTCTACTATATTTGTACAAACTTGTTTATGCAAAAATGTAAAGATACAACAAGTGTATAAACTTGTTTAACCAAGTGTTTAAATGCACAAATAATGTACATTTACATAAACTACAAGAATGATAAGCAAGATGAAACTGTCTACCATATTTTAATGTACAAACTTGTTTATGCAAATATGTAAAAATAATGTCCAAACTTATAATGTACAATAATGTACAAATGTTTTAATGTACAAATCTTAAAACTGATATCTAAACACCTCCAAATCCATTCAAACTATAAAACAAAAAGTCATAATTTTTGCATTACAAATCTTATTACAAACAATCATATTATAGATAATTCTATAAAAAGAGATTAAAAAAATAACTTACGTTTTATGTGCTTTGTCTTTTAGGGAGTCCCAGTCATTTGATGTAATGTATTTCTTTGACTTAACTTTTCCATATGTTTTGATTTTTTTCATTTTATATATATATATATATATTATATTTATTTTTATTTACTTTTAATTTAAAAAAATTAAAGTTATTTCTTGTTTTATTGTTTTATTTATTTTTTTATTTGTTTAAATTGTTTTATTTAAATTTTTTTTTTTTTTTTTTGGTTTTTTAATGTTTTTTATATTTTATTTTAAATATGTAAGCAAATATATGAATTTTCAATAATAATTTTTTAACATGAAAGCACATAAAAGATTTTTTTAATTTATTATAATTTTTATAGTCAACAATCCAATATAATTTAAGTTTGAGTCAACTGGTTACATTTGTATTTATCAAATAAAAAAAGGTCTAATGAATATGATTCACGAACTAGCAAGAATTTACTTTTTAAATATCATGTGATCCCATACCTCAGATTAGTCAGCTTGCAAAACTTAACACAAAATTTTTCTTTATTATTGTTTTTTGGCTGGCTTCCATTTTCATTTTAAACTTTTTATTGCATTGTATTCATATTGAATTATAATTCATTTATTTACAATACACAAATATCCATAATAAATAATGAAGTTAATACAAGATATATAAAAGATAAGTCTTTATTATTATTATTTATTAGTTTTTCGTTGTCTTTTTTGCAGTTTTTTTAAGTTATATTAAGTAATAAAAATGTATATATAATGTGTGTATATACATATATGTGTGTATGTATGCATATGTGATGTGTGTGTATGCATATATAATGTGTGTATGTATGCATATATAACTTAAATTGCTGGTTTTGATGAGCACTCTGATGTCAGACTGAAATAGCTTGCTGCCGGGGGCTTCAGTACATACATCGACTATTAAATAGCTTCACCCGCAAGTGAGTGTTGCTACATCGACTGAGTATTTGGCATGGGGCAGTAATCTTTTCTTTCAGTATTTTTTTTTTTTTTTTCTTTTTATAAAAAAGTTGTATGCTATAAAGATAAGCAAAACTAGTGAGCAAATGCTCATTTAAATACACTGTATAATAGGGCAGGTCAATTTTAAACTTTTTATGAAAAATGGATCTTGGACTAGTTGAGATGGCAATTTAATACCATTAAAAGTATTATAAAAATTTTAGCTTCTCATTTTGCACCAATTTTTAACGAAACTGCACCAAAAATCTGACAGGGCCCTATACATGTGAAAAAAAATATGTATTCAAAATACAGTCAAACTGGGTCTTAAAAGATAGGAAATCTTATGCTGATTAAAAAAAAATTAGATTTATGGTTTAAAAAAGTTATTTTTAAAACGCATGGAAAAATTTCTATTTTCCATATTTTTTATTGAAAATCTCAAATAGGTGTTTTTTTTAAATACTACAAAGCCTAAAATATTGTTTTTTTTTAAATAAAAATAACATAATTGAATTCAGCATTTGATGGCAACTTTTTTAAAATCTGGCTGATAAGTTTTAGAGGAATAATTACATCTCCTGTAAATCAGGACTTAGAGCTTGAAACTTCTTTTTCTAAAAAAGCCATATTGATTTAGATAAGCAAAAAAGTGAGTGAATGCTAACATAAATATGCTATAGTAGATATATATATCAGGCCTTGTTTTACAGCATAAACTGGCACACCATTTACGTACCTGCTAAGTCATTTCACATAAGCCATTTTTTATCATTTTTTAATATTTAAACAAGTCTAAAGATATCGTTTAAGCGGTAAGATAAAAGAAGTAATTAACGCTAAAATAACTTATAAAGTTAGATTGACAACAACATGAAAAGTTTGCATAAAAATTATGTTTGATATTTGCGTTATTTACAAATGCAATAAGTTAACAAAAAACAAAGAGAATTATATTTTTATTATTCTAATTTTTCCATCAAAAATGTTCAGCAAAAGAAAAGAAAAAAAAGATTTTATTCAAAGCTTAAAAAAAGAAACCATAAAAAAAACATATTAAAAAAACTTTTATTTATTATCTTGCAATAGCTAAAATATTTATTTAGACAATTTTTCATAACAAACAATAATAAAAATAAGTAACGAATCTTTTAAAAAAATTAAATAACAAAACAAAAAATTATTAGCTAAAAATAGTTCATCTTAAATTTTATTCTATATTAACATCTTTTTTTTGTTTTTGTTTATTTGTTTGCTTTGCTATAATAATTGATTTTATCCAAAAAAATAAAAAAACAATATTACAAACTTTAAATGACATCTAATAAAGAGTTTATTTTTTTATAATTAAAAAAAACTTCTTTATGGATATAACTCTATTATTAATTTTATTGCTTAAATTTATGCTTGAAACAATATAACTGTTGCAATGTCTACATTTATATTTATAAGTTTTATTTTGCAACAAATAGTAGTTTTTATATAATAATAGAAAATAGAAAAATAATATTTTATAAAAGTTAAATTAGCTTTATATAATTAACAAATTTTGTGATATCTAAAAAGTTAAAACAGAAGTTTGCTTATAATTTGGAAAGAATTTTGAATAAAAAAATGATTTAAATTTAAAAAAAAAATTTTCACGATTTTTCGTTCTCCTTATCTATTTTTTACAAAAAAATAAATTCCTTGTAAACTTATTATAACTTATAACACTGCATCAAAAATATTCATAGAGCTTATCTTTAACTTTTTTGGCTTAAGGCAAGTAAAAGCACAAGGGTGTTTATTTTTCAATAAATGGTACTTAGAAACTTAAATCCTTGTTTGTCACAAAAAAAAAGCACTGGTAAAGTATGTAACTTGAATTTTTTCTTTGCAACAAGTAATATTTTTTGTTCCTTAATAACTTATAAAAATAATTATATTTATGATAAAAATAGTATAGAAAAAGGAAAAAAATTAACAAAACAGGAACAAAAAAAACATGTCCCTGTAAGCGCCAACTAGGAGTGTGTGTGTGTATATATATATATATATATATATATATATATATATATATATATATATATATATATATATATATATATACACACACACATATATATATATACACACACATATATATATACACATATATATATATGTGTGTGTGTATATATATATATATATATATATATATATATATATATATATATATATATATATATATATATATATATATATATATATATATATACATACACACATATATATATACAGTATTGGCCATTAATAACATTCCATCATGTTATTGTAGTATGGATATAAGTTTGAAATTACATATTTTAAAAATTAAATGAGATTTTTTCTTCAATTTTTTTTTATTCAAATAAATCAAATAATTACTATATAAATTTATTATAAAGTAATAATAAATTAAAAAAATTAAAAACTGAAATATTGAAATGAAAACAAGTGTTCATATGTATCAAAAATATGTTCATATGTATCTTTTCGGCATGAAATTCACTAAATTCTTAGTAATATCTTTTGGAACATTATTTACTAACTTTGTTACTTCTTTTTTTAGCTGGTTGAGATCTTTTATTTTAATTTTACCAAGATTGTGGTCTAACCAAGACCACAAATTCTCTATGCAATTGAGATCTGGACTATTGGCAGGCCAAGACATGACTTTAATGTTGTTTTCTTCAAACCATTGCTTGCAAATCTTAGCAGTATGACATGGAGCGTTATCTTTTTGGAAGATAATCCCCATGTCTTTTTGGAAAATGTCAATAGAAGGCATCAAATAATTATCCAATATGTCTAAATATCTTTGAGAATCAAGCCTGCCATCAAATAGTTTGAAGCAACCAACACCTTCATAGTTCATGCAGGCCCAGATGCCTATACTGCCACTACCTTGTTTTTTTCTATACATAGAACAATCTGGGCGCATTCTTTCATGTGGCATTCTTCTCAGCATTACTCGGTTTTTTCTTGAATCAACCTCAATGTTCATTTCATCGCTGAAAAGAACGTTGTGCCACATGCTCTTAGACCAAATTTTATGAGCTAAGCACCAGTTTTTCCTTGCTTTCTGATGTTTTTTTGATAGACAGGGTTTTTTGCAAGCAGCTCGCCACATGTAATTATGTTTTTGTAGTACTCTTCTAATTGTTCGAGCACTAACAACAACACGAGAAGCTTTCTGCCATTTTCGATTGAGATCAGTAGATGATAACTTTCTATTTTTTTTCACTATGCAAATAAGTGAACGTTCATTTCTTTTATTTGAAATGCTGGGTCTTCCAGGACGCGGAATAATTTCAATTGTATTGTATTCATGATATTGGTTGATTATTCTGCTAACAGTTGGATGTGTTGTGTTTAAATGTTTCGCAATTTTTCTCATTGAGATATTTTGTTCATTCATAGCTATGATTTTACATTTTGTCATATTATCAATAGTTTTTCTAGTCATTTTGATTTTTTTATTGCTGAAATGTTGTAGTTGCTAATTAGATGGTAAATTTTATATTTCATTAACACAAACTTTTTAAATATTTATAACAATTTTTAAAAAAAATTCTCTAACAATAATTATTAATTTACAAATAACTTCAAAGTTTTACTCAAAGACAAACGCAATTTTGAAAGAATTTTGAAATAATAGAGTGGATAGTTAATTTTGGCCATTATAATTCTTTTAGAATATGAGGTATTTGTTCAAAAAAAACAGATGATTAGCGCATCGATTGATACTTTTATGAGTATCTATATTTATTTAAAAGAAAATATGATACTCATCAATTTACACATTTTTTATTTGAAATGAGTCAAACAATCATTGATTTATTATCAATCAAAGTCGAATAATATCAAAAAAATCATGGTGGATTGTTATTAATGGCCAATACTGTATATATATATATATGTAAATATATATATATATATATTTATATTTATATATACAACTAGGAGTGTGTGTATGTATATATACCAACTAGGAGTCTGTGTATGTATATATACATATATACAAGCGCCAACTAGGAGTGTGTAATTATACATATATATAACCAATATATACATAAATACAAGTATACAATATATACATATATACAAATATACATATATAACAATATATACATATATACAAGCACCAACTAGGAGTATGTATATATACATATATAACAGCGCCAACTTGGAGTGTGTCTGTGTATATATATATATATACATATTTATATATATATATATATATATATATATATATATATATATATATATATATATATATATATATACACACAAACACACACACATATATATACACACACACATATATATATATTTATATTAAATTTATTGGAAATTATTGTAGTGCTTTTATTTTTAAAAAAATGAAAAAGTGACGAAATATTAAACTTTTTTTTATTACTTTTTGATCAAGTCAAGAAATAACATCTTTTATTGTTTAGTCTAACTTTAAAGTCTGTGAAACAAATAAGTTTATTCATTATTAGTTTTATTGCATTTATTTTAAATGTCTATCCAAACATAAGCTTTTTATGTACAACTAAGAATTGCACGCAATTTGTCAATACGATCTTTGCTACAAACTTTAATTGTGTATTCAGGAGGATACAAAGGAGAACCCATATAAATGTCTGATCTACGATGATACATTCCTGAGTCTTTAGTAGACCTAGCTGACCAATGATATTCTTTTGCATTGCAGCCATCTTTTATTCTTAGAAAGTTTTTTTCAGTAATACCACCTCCTGTAAGTAAATAATATTTTTTCAGTAATACCACCTCCTGTAAGAAAATAATATTACTATTTGTTATTCCAGCTAAATAAAACAACAATAATTTTTCTTATAAAAAAAACTGTAAATACATTAACTCAGTTTTTTACAGCTTCAATTTTAATTTTGTCATCAAAATTTGACCCAACTAAAATGTTTATTGTTAAAGTAATTAGTAAAAAAAAAAATTAATATAATTCATAAAAAATAATGTAAGTATATACATACATACATATATATATATATATATATATATATATATATATATATATATATGTATGTATGTATGTATGTATGTATGTATGTATGTATGTATGTATGTATGTATGTATGTATGTATTTATATATACATATATTTATATATATATATATATATATATATATATATATATATATATATATATATATATATATATATATATATATATATATATATATATATTAGTGATGTACCGATTAATCGGCATTGGCATCGGCATCGGCTTAATCGGCCACTTTTTGTACAATCGGTATCGGTATCGGCCTTTTTTTATTAATTTACCGATATGCATTACCGATGGCATTTTAATACTTTTATCCTGCATTTTGATAATTATTAAATAATAAATAATCTAAACTTTATGCATCGCTTAGAATTTTTAGAAAAATTGTTTATTTTGACAGGCAAGTTTATTTATTTGGGTCCAAGTATTTGTTTACCAGTACGGATTCCATGAAAAAATTTACCCAATTTAAAGCTCTATGGCTTTATATCGTCAAAACTTTAATAACTAGTTAATTCATCGGTATCGGCATCGGTATCGGCCTTTTCATATCCATCGGCATCGGTATCGGCATCGGCCAAAAAAGTGTTATCGGTACATCACTAATATATATATATATTATATATGTATATATATATATATATATATATATATATATATATATATATATATATATATATATATATATATATATATATATATATATATATATATATATATATATATATATTATATATGTATATATATATATATATATATATACACAACCCTTGGAATTAAAAAAAAATGAGGTCAGCAATAACTTGCCGACCTCAATCTTTTAAAGATCAGCATAAAGTCAGCAAAATAATTTTGATACAAAGGTCTTACCATAAAACATAGAAACAAGGACTGTTTAAATTTAAGTTAAATTCTTTCTGGTCTTTAAAATAACTTTTTTTAAAAAAAAACCTAAAACTGACATTTTATGGTAAAATCCTAAATATATATATATATATATATATATATATATATATATATATATATATATATTATGTTAGTGTATTCTACAAACAGAGTGCTCAATGTTCTAAAAGAACAGAGCAATAATAAATTAGTAAAAACACTTATCTAATTTTTGATTACTTCAACACTGTGTTTCACCACCAGTAGGTTCATCAGGAAGATTCTTCCTGACAGTTTGAAAACACAGTGTTGAAGTAATCAAAAATTAGATAAGTGTTTTTACTAATTTATATACATATATATATATATATATATATATATATATATATATATATATATATATATATATATATATATATATATTAGGGTGTCCAAGAAACATACTTTTTTTTTCCCATTCTCTGAAGTCACTTAAGGTTAAAAATTAACAGGAAAAAAAATCAGTTGTTAAAAATTGATATCTGTAAAACTTAACAAAATTGATTTTTTTTCTCATCTTTTTTTTTATTAAACTTATTGATTATGCCCAAGTTGACGATGAAAATGTAAGCTTTCTACTATGTTTTGTAAGAAAGACTTTGAGAACTGTAAGAAAAACTTTCTTTTGTTTTGATATATATATATTTTGAACTAAAATAATACAACAACTTTATTAAATGATTTTCATGCATCAAATAAGCAATAGAATTCCACTACTAACAGAATTGGGCTCATATTACGCAAAATATGTGTAATTTAGAATAGGCTCAATTTGTTTATTCTATTTTTAACAAAATCTAAACTTTGATATTTTTATATGCATTATACTTATTGAAAAAAGAATGCCAACTTAAGTTGCTGTCGGTCAATTAAAAAGGTAAATTTAATTACTCAGTTTTATTCACAAGTTTTTTAAACTTTTGAGATGATGAAATGAATAAATAAATGTTATATATAATATCTTCAGATGAAAGCCACAAATATAGGGGAAAAAAAAAAAATACAGACTAATTCCAGAAGGCTAAGGTCAGCAATTAGGTCGGCATTGCCAAACGTCGACCCTAATTCTGAGGGCTGCAGTTTGTCAGCTGTTAGGTATTAAAAAAAATGCAACTTTTAATAATGTTAATAAAAAATAAGCAACTCAGTAAAAAAAAATATATAGTTAAATACAAACATATATAAAAAAAAAGTTAATTAATACATAGAAAATTAATTAACTTAAGAAATTTTTTTTTAATTTATTATTAAGAATTAAGATTCTGAAGCTCCATACTAATTATTGCAAACGCATCTATCTAAGAAATCTAACTGGGATTCCAGCATTAATAGATTTAACAAGATGCAAGAAGATTTCATACAGAAGAGTAACAAACTTGACATATCTGTGGTAAAGTTTAGGGAGAAGATCCAATCAGATTGATTTCATTCCCAGGAGGCATGATGTGACACCACTGCATCCAATACTGGAGTAATTATTGGCGCCATTACCATTCTCACAAATGTTCCCAAGATCCCTGTTCACTGGTTTCTCTGCAAGCAACATGTTGGAGTTACACATCACTCATTTTACGGAATCTCTTATTGGTGAGAAAATAAAAGGGCCCAAGAGTGCACTATATGTAAGACTGCAGAAAGCCTGGCTAAACATCATGGAATAAGTGGACACACATCAAAGAAGAAGCTCAGTGAACTAGTTGTCTTCTATTTAGAAGGAGGTATACTAGAGTTTCATTTTTATCAACCTGGAGCCTGTCATGAAGCCAGGTATAGTATATTATCAATAATTTTTATATTTAGTGGAGATTACATTTTTAATATTCATTTATATATTTAATGATGATAATTTATTCTTATGGTTCATGGCAGATGCTCTATACCTGCTGACCCTGCAGATAACTGAAAAGATAGCCCAGTTTATGAATGAGGAAGAGAAGGTGGTAAAAACAGTGACATTATTTGTTTCTATATGCTATAGACCCTTGTTCTTAAAAGCCTATCTGGAAAACAAGTCGACTCCAAATGACTTGGCTCCCCTTAAGTCAATGTTTGAAATATGGAACTAGTACACAAAACTAGGACAGGCCCTTCTTACAAGCATGCAGTGGCATGTTTGGTACTTAACAGAACAGTTAGTTATACTGGTCCTAGCTGACAATCATGTTGAAGAGAAGGTAAAGAAGACGATGTTAAAATGATGGTCTAGTGTGATGTCCCTGAGTTTCATATAGAGTACTAATTGGTAAGTAACTGGTAGGTTCCCAGAGCTGGATCCTGTTAATGGTAGCTGAGGTTCCTGTTAAATAGGTAGAGAAGTGAGTCAAGTAAGATGCTAGTGAGATGCTTGGTTTATTCAAACAGTTATTAAAGTTAAAGATTATCAGACTGATCCAAGACTTTGTTGGAAGCTAAAGGTCCGATGAAATAAAACAGAATTTTATGATCGTTGCCAGAGACAACAGAAAGAAAAGGACTTAAAAATGATAAAAAATTTTAAAAGCAACTCAAAAATGATAAAAATTTTAAAACTAGAAATATATATTTTTAACAGAGTTCCAAAAATATGTATGTTTTATTCCTAAGTTGCAGTTAAAAAAAAAGTTGCACTTTTTTTTTTAACTGAAGTTTTACAAATATCACTTTTAAATTTTTTTTTCAGCCTATTTGGATCTTAAAAGGGAAAATTTTTTTTTTTGTTCTATTCTAAATAGAATGGGAAAACTTTGGGGGAAGCTTGGGAGGTATTTTTTATTTATTTTTCGGAACACCCTAATATATATATATATATATATATATATATATATATATATATATATATATATATATATATATATATATATATATATATATATATATATATATATATATATATATATATATATGTATAAAAGAATGAATAAAAGATTTTATTACCTGGCATTATGATAATTCTATCACCAGCCTATAATTAAAAAAGTTGAAATCAATCACTGTTTGTATCTTAAATAACTAAAACTGCAACTGCTACTGCTACTGCTACAACTACTACTACCTTTTCAATTAGTGATGCCAGCATTGGAAGACCTTCAAGACAAGAATTTTCTCTACCACTTGTGAGTATGCGGTCAAAACCAAGAGAAATTATATCTTCTAATGCCTGATATCCATCAATACATACATCAAATGCTAAAAGTAATAAATTCAAATTTTTCAACATCAGAAAATTTTTCTGCAGGTAAAAATAAATATATTTTAAAAAAAAATGAAGTAGACAACGCAAAAAATGATAAAGAAATCATTGCATCACTTTAGTTAACAATTACTTTTGAAATGCTATTATTGCCTTTTTTTAAATTTTAAAATTTAATTATTTTAAAATTGTTTAAAACTGTTTAACCAATTTAAATTGCATTTACTTAAAATACGTTGTCTTTAACAACTCATTTTTGGGTCAATTCCAACATCTGTTATCCGTAAATGATTCCAACATCTGTTATCTGTGATCATAATCAACAAAGTGTAACCTGCTTTTTTTAAGTTTTAAACATTACTAGTCAACTACTGCTTGCTTTTGCTTAAAAACCAAAACACAAGTACAAATTTTGCAAAATGAGATTTCCCATTGTCATGCAAAACTTTCATGTTTTTGGTACCCTTTTATATAATCAAAGTGATTTAATGATTCAAATTAAACTTTTGATTTAAGATTGTAACACATTTCAAGGACCTTTACAAATAGTTCAAGTACTAATATAAAGTAAATAGCTAAATAATATTGCATACAAATATTAAATATGATGAAAATAATATCAGAAATAATCATAGTAACAACAACAACAACAACAACAACAACAACAACAACAACAACAACAACAACAGTAATAACAACAATAAATAAAAAAAAGTAATATCAGTAATTATAATAGCAATAGTAATAACAGTAAGTTAAAGGCAATTAATAGTAGTAATATTATTATGAACAACAGTATGAAGTAATAAAATTGACATTAAAACATATTTGTAAGATAGAAGTAAGAAATATTAACTGTATTTAATAAGAAGTAGTACTAGTTATAAAGGTTGAAAATGAAATTTTAGTTAAAAGAGAGCTTTGAGTTTATAAGGAGAGTTATTCCAAGGCCTAATGCTTTGATATTCTATAGATTTATGTCCATAAATATTCAAACAGTGTTTTGAGCAGACAGGTTTAAACTACTATTGGATCAAAGATGAAAAGCTTTAGTGTTGGTGTTTTCAGACAAATTTGCAGTATTAGAATTGAATATAGTTACATAGTTTTAATATTTTAAAAGTTAGGTAGAGCACATTAAAATTAAAATTATGATTCTGGAAAAAGATGGTTTTAAAAGCTTTGCTTCAGAGATAAGATGACCTAATAAGATCTTTTTGATAAAATTGTTTCCATACTTGGGTCATATCTTTGATGTGAGCCAAAATGTATGGTATATGTTCAAAAGTGTCAAGATTAACATAATGGCTGGCTTTAGCCAGTATGCCATTAGATCTGTTTAGTTTCATTGCTAAGTCTTTACAATGGGATAAAAAATAAAGATTAGAATCAATTTCAATTCAATTGAGTTAACATGGTTGAAATTCTGCCTATCTAGTCTAAAGTTCATATATTAATAGTAGTGATGTGCCCGGTACCCAGAGACCCAGTAATTAGGCTGTTTTACTGGTTACCTGGAATCTGCCATTTTGTTAAATTATCCAGCACCGGGCATCTTAAAAGAAATTTTTAATAAACATAAACCTTAAGTGCTGTAAATATTTGTTTTAGTTGTACTTTAAATTATGTCTGAATTTAAAAAATATATTTTTGCAAAGTAATCAGAATATATTGCGAATCAGAAACTAATTTATATGGATATAAATCAGTAACACAAAGTGAAATAATTAGAGAATACCAAAGTAACGAAAAGAAAAAAAAGTATTCTAATAGCGTCTTTTGTGTGAGAGAATTTTTTCACAAGAGAGTTTTTAGTAATTAAAGCTTAAATGAATGAGTTTGATATTTTGATCTAAATAAGTTGCGTAAATTTAAATACAGTTTTCAATTGCAATAACTAAACGTTTACACGGATCCAGGAATTTTTTGGTGGGGAGGGGGGGACATGATGAAATTCTTTTAAATTTTGTATCACCTTTGCGTAATCTAAAAAAACATCCTCTATTTCTAAGATACTTTAGGACTTTCAGATTTTGGAAAGGAGGGGGGGAGGGGATGCATACCCCCACCGCCTTTCCCCCTGGATCCGTCACTGATAAACATGTAAGACTTCTTACATATTTATTGGAAACAATCATTTAAAGATTTATTTAAAGATAATAATATATTTACCATATAAATATATACACCTATATAGATATATTTACTACATAAATATATCACTGTTATAAAAAAATAAAATATTGCTTGATGTTATGAAAAATCCTTTGGGAGGATTATTTTACTATCATTGGCGGTTACTGGGATATAAGTCCCTAAATCTGGTTACACCGTCTATGGAAGAAAATCTGTTTTCAAATTTTGCATAAAATCGCATTAAATGCATAGTTTATAAGCAACTATCAAAGTTAGTTTCAAGAATTTTTATTCATCCCAAAAACAAAACAAAAATATCTATGCAATAAATTCACTAGTAAATAACAATTCTTTTCAATTCTGACAAAGTTTCAATTCTAATTGTTTTTTCTTGAGAAAAATGTCTACACTGATTTGTAATATTCCTAATAAATTTTTTTGCTGTTGAAGGTTGTGATGCATCTTCATACTCTGGGTGGTTGCTTGGTCTCTTGCACCTTTGTCAATGAGCACTGAAAAGATTAAGTGCTTCAGTTTTGATTCAGTCATCGCTCTGAATAAATTTCCAAAGAGCTATTTGAAATAGCTCTTTGGAAATTTATTCAGAGATGGAACATGGTTGATGACAAATAGGATGAATCGTGGAACATGGTTGATGACAGTATGAACCTTGGGAGTGTTGGTGATGTCCTGAAGTTGTGAATAGGAGAACCTAAATTGCTCAATTTTTTCAACATAAATTTTTTTAAGGGAATTGTCAAAACAAGCATGGACATCATCATTGAATTTTCTGGTAGGCTGAATAAGTGCGAAATAGCATAAGTGCTAAGCGTTACAAAAACTGCTATAGGTGCAAACTGGCATATGTGTAAATTGGCATAAGTGCGTCAAAAGAATTCGCAAACTTTGGCATAAGTGCAAACTGGCATAAGTGCAAAACAGCTGCAAAATCTGACATAAATGCAAATCGGTATAAGTGCGCCAAAAGAATTTCCAAACATTGGCATAATTGCAAAGCAGTTACAAAAACTGGCACAACTTTGAACTGGCATAAGTGCACCAAACAAATTTGCCAATTCTCACTTATGCCAGCTTGCACTCATGCCAATGTTAACAAGTTCTTTTTGCGCACTTATGCCAGATTGCATTTATACCATTTGCATTTATACCAATTTGCACTTATACCAGTTTTTACAACTGCTTTGCACTTATGCCAATTCGAACTTATGCCAATGTTTGCAAATTCTTTCGGCACACTTATACCAGTTTGCACTTAGGCCAGTTCGCACTTGTGCCAGTGCCAAAGGATGCATCTGAGGCATAGATGATGGGTGCATGAATAGAGTCTCTAGCAGTAGAGATGCTAGCACCAGCCACATTGAATACCTGATAATCTCTACTGATTGATCCAAAAGTTTTTAGAGATTCACACTTTGCAAGATCGTTTGATGAAATGTCACACCAAGAGCATGGGTGTGCACTAGAATGTGCTTGTAGACTACAAATGATGTTTGCCAGCTTCATATCACAGGACAAAATAAATGGAAGTTCTTCAAGGTTCAGCAGATCAAAAACTTGCTTGACATTGCTATAGTTTTCCCGGAGATCTTCAGAAATGGTAATCAGTAACTGACGCTTAACACCAGAATCTTTATACAGAGAATTTATAAGAAGTTGTTTTGATAGCGAAGATTGTGAAGCTGAATCATTTTCCATAATACCAAAGCTTACTTTTAGAAAACCGCCATCATCCACTCCCAGCTTCATAATGTAGTCATAAGAAAGGTTTCTTGTTTCAAGAACTTGCTGACAAAGAACTTTCAAGTCTTTGCTACGAATATCAAATTTATCCACCTGATTTGTGCACTTGTCAGTTGCAACTTTCATTCAAGTTTTGTTAAAATGACTTTCAAGTTTTTTGCTCAACTTAAACTTGGAGAGGAAGTTTTTCTTAACAATCCAACTTGCAACAACTTGATTTAGTGTTGACACCAGCTTTTTCACACCAGAATTGGACAACCCTATGTTGTGTTGCACATAATCAAGAACTTTTACTGTTTATTGCGGTCCTTCATTGAAAATTCTTCTTGCTCTTGAAGATGAACCTTGAAAATAATTTAGAGAGATATCACATTATGCCTTACATAGATTTAAAAAATGAAGCTAAAACTTTAATTATCTAATACAATGTTAACTGGAAGAGCTGGAATAGGGTGGCCTCCTATTCCCTCAGGTCTACTAAGTCAAACTGTTCCATGGGGTGAAGTTTCCTTGTTGGCAATGACTGATGCTGAAACTATCAGCTGCCACAAAGTCCTTTGACTTGAGTTCTGCTAAATTCTTTTGCAATGTAAACCTTGACCAATTGTGTGGGAGGCTCTTGCTAACAATTGAAAACCATTAAGAACATTTTCTTTCAACTGAGTTCTGATTTGTTTTAGGTTTCTGGGTTGACTGGGAAGAATGGATGTAAAGAATTGTGTTTTGCATTGCCAACTGAGCAAATCAAACAATTATAAAATGAATCTTTTGTAACAGGGTGGACTTTGATAGTAGAGAAGACAAACAGCCGTGGTTGATTTTTAAGCTTTCCTTCCTCAAGAGTCCAAAGGTTGGAGCAGCAAAGCTCACAAATGCTAGTTGGGGTTTTTAGATCACTTAAGTCAGTTGTCTGCTTCATAATTTGTTGCACTTTTTCTGCTATAAAGCTGTTTAAAAAGCGACTAGCCTTGCCAAGATTTAAGAAGCAAACAATCCTCCTGTTCTCCTGGTTATTTTTTGCTTGGTTTGGCTTTTTTTTTTGTTAATTCAGATGCCAATTCTATGAAAAAAATGGATTGAACAACTAATGGAGAAGCTTTTTTACAGAATTTTATCATAATACTTTATAAAAAAGCGATTTTGATTTTTTTTAATTTTTTCGTACAGATAACTCATACATTTTTGTTTAAACTAAAAAAATGCAACCATTTTTTTATTTTCTTCCTAAGACAACTTATTTAACATCACCTATCAATATTTATGAAGTGGATGAAAGTAGAAGCTATAAAAAATTAAGTTTTATTGCTCTAGAGTTAAATATATTGCAGCTTTTTTAATGCAACTTTATGCAAATTTGAGAATGGATTTTCTTCCACAGACAGTGTAACCAGATTTAGGGACTTATATCCCAGTAAGCACCAATGATAGTACAATATGATGAAGCACAGAATCATGTTATATGAGATGTCATATACATACATGTATATAAGACATGTCATATACATACATGTATATACAAGACATGTCATATACATACATGTATATACATACATGTCAGACCTTTTAGTCAACACTTTATAAGTCGTTGACTGAAAGGTCTAAATAATGTGAATTTTTAAAGAAACATGTTTCTACCTTCATATAACACAATATTGTGCTTGACTCATTTTTATCTAAAAATGATTTATGATGTTTCTGAAATAACCCGTTCAAATATAGTTGTTTATTAAAAAGAAATTTGTATCGGAGCTTAGTGATAAGACTACTATTGTCTTCTTTTTGCCCTAAAAATGTAAATATTTATATATTTTGATATTGTAGCAATATTTAAATGGCAATATATATATATATATATATATTTATATATATATATATATATATATATATATATATATATATATATATATATATATATATATATATATATATATATATATATATATATATATATATATACATATAAAGGGCTTGTGATGAAGAAAACTGTCACACGTGTTATATCGCGCGCGTAAAATTAGAATGTTTTCATCGAACATGAATATGTGCGCTCAAAATAACGTCGGCGAGCGCGATCATGAAAATTGCTGAAGGCGATGCTCATAAAAAGCTTTTTATTTTTTTATATCTTTTTCTATTTGTTACATAATTCTTTTGTCAAAAAATGTTTGAATTAGTATCACACTCATAAAACTACTTCAACGAAGTAGATTTTTATACTTCCAAACTTCTTGTATATTGTCAGATTTTATTTTTAACTATTTATGTTATAAAAAAATAATATCAAACAAAAACGCAACTTCTTATTGATTTAGTATTGAAGTATAATTTAGTGACATAGATTTGCTTTGTTGTTTTGATATAAGTATTTTAAAATGTTACGCTGTAAACTTAATTAACGGTTAATGGTTTTTATATTTCTTGATATTTTCTATTTAAATTAATTATTTAATTTTTTTCTAAAATTTCTTTTTTAAATTACGTTTTTTTATCTTAAAAAAATAACAAGAATAATTTGAAATAATAATAAATAAGAATAATAACTTTCCATTTAATAAACATTGACATCATTACTTTGTTTCCTTTTCGAATGTCCTTGATTGCGAACATTCTTAACAACAGAATCATTTTAAATTTGAGTTAAAATAAATAATAGTTAATAAAAAACCTATACTATGAACAAAAACTAATTTTAAAAATTACTCTATTATTAATATTTATTTTTATTATAAATGATGTGTGGAATATTATAACAATAAATCAAATAAATCTTACTTGATATTTTAACAAGATTAAAAATACTCTGCAGTTTTAATTTTCTTATAATGGTTTTCTAATTTTCTATTCTTATTTTATTTGCGCATTTTTGTATTCACATTTTGTGTTTCCACGTGCACATTCCATTATTGAAATTAGTGACTATTAACGACTTTAAACTGCTCATTCATTACGTTAGTGCAAAAGAGAATGACGTTGTGCTTTTTATATTTTATATCAATGCTTTGATAACAGAATATCTTTAATAAAAAATCTTTTTTAAATATTTTATGAAAATAAAAAAATAATCATGAACTATTGGATGAGCGTTATTTTATACGCTCATTATAAGCTGAACGAGCGTTGTTTATTGCGCCTAGAACGTTTGAAAATACCGTTGACGGGCGCGTTTTACGAGCGGAGCGCGACCGCGCTCGCTTCATCACAAACCCTGTATATATATATATATATATATATATATATATATACATATATATATATATATACATATATAAATATATATATATATATATATATATATATACATATATAAATATATATATATATATATATATATATATATATATATATATATATATATATGTATACATAAACATGCATACATATTTAGGCAAACTTAATTAGCGCAAATTAATCACCGTTACTTTAGGAAAATAATTCAGTGCTAGAGATTTTTTAATGCACCCGCTGCCGGGTCCATTTTAAAAAGTTGGAACAAAAACTTGTGAAATCTACTGGGTAGACTTATGAAAATACAGGGTCCGGAACTTGGACCCAGTATTTTCTTCTGAGCACCTGGAATCAGGGACTAGGCATTAACTGGTTCCAGCGCATCTCTAATTAATAGATTTTTGTTTTATTTGATTTAAAATTATCATTAAAATAAAGAAGGAAAAACAGTGGTCCTAATACAGATTATACTATATGTATATGTAAACACAGTATCAACTAGTTGATGTCATAAATGACAGCAATTCTACCTAATTCCAAATATCAACTAAAATTTTTATTGTGTTTAATTAAAAAAATCACATACTTATTTTTTTTTTTTTATCTATCCTTATGAAAATTAAAAAAGAAACAAAAAAGAAACAAATTTTTTTTCTCATCAGAGGAGCTAAGCTAGAAACATTCCCAACAACAAACAATAATGCAGTGAACTCTATTAAATAATGCAGTGAACTCTATTAAATAATGCAGTGAACTCTATTAAATAATGCAGTGAACTCTATTAAATAATGCAGTGAACTCTATTAAATAATGCAGTGAACTCTATTAAATAATGCAGTGAACTCTATTAAATAATGCAGTGAACTCTATTAAATCTACAAAAAAAAGAAATAAAGTTTTGAAAAATTTTAATTTTTATTATTCTTAAGAAAATAAAAAAAGATGCAAAAGAGAAGAAACTCTTTTTCAACAAAATACCCTTTTAGTAGCCAGTACTAAAAACATTATAAACCATTGTTTGTTTATGAGACTTTCCATTAAATTACACCATCACTACAATTTTGGATTTTCTTCCATTGTTATTGGTTCAGCTTAACTTTGTTACTTATTAAATTTTTTTACTATTATTAAGTTGTTTTAACTTTTTTATAATCTTGATTCTAAGCTTTATAGTTTTGATTTCAATTCTCAATTAAATTTCAATTAAAAGCCATATTGCACATAAAGCAAAGAATATATTTATGCTTTTTGCATTAAACATCTTTTGTTTTATAACTATAAAACATAAAACTACCAAAAAAAAAGTTTGCCTGCCACAGCCCTCTACCCCCCCCCCCCCTCAAAAAAATATACAACAAATAGTGTGTCAGATAGTTAGACAAAAATCTTGACCTACTAAATTATTCTACAAAAAGAACATCTACTGAAAAGTGGAACTAATTTTCATATAACCTACTGAGGCCTAAATTATTTCCAACTAACTACAGTCTTTTTTATTTTCAACAGATTTATGACATTTTTGTTTTTGATTGATTTATTTTTTGATCTATTTTACAGACTTTCATTTTCAACCCATTTGAGATAAATTAATTTTCAACCGATTATCTGGATTGTGATTTTAGCGTGTTTTTTTTTTAAACTACTTTTGAAAATTAACAATAAGTTTTCCAAGCATTGCGTCAAGACTGATCAAATTTGGCTCATATTCAAATCAATAACAAAATATACAAAATACCTACTGGAAAGACATAGTTATAAAACTGAAAACAAAGTAGGTTAAATATTCAGTAGGTTGAAAACTCAGTAGGTCAAAAATACAATAGGTCAACAATTTAATAGGTTGGAAAATTAGTAGTACATGTATTAGCTAGGTGTAAATATAAAAATCAAAAAACCTCATAATCTTAGATTTACAAAATTTTAAAATTAGGTTGAGTTATAGGCCACCACAGATAGTGCCATGATCCCAGTGACCAGCATGCTACTAGCTGGCTAGGTTGCTTTAGGGTCAATACATGATTATGGCACCTGGTATTATATGGCTAATGGCTGACTAATTAATTTTGGAGTAAAGATATTCAAAATCAAATAAACTTGAGCTCAAAATAATTCAATATCAAACACAAATATACAAAGATACAAATCTTATTTATTTCATATGATCACACAAAACATTCCTTTATCCTCACATCATTCAAATCTACTTTATTCCCTCTTGTGGTATGTCCGAGTTTTTTTTTGTGTGATTTTTTTGTAACCATCAACATCCTGATTAATAAAAACCCTGGTTTTACATCCAAAATTTGTAAAATTTTATCAAATTTTCCTTTTTTTATATCTAACGTTTAGTCAAAAAAAAAAAAGATTTTTTGTTAAAGATTCTTTTTAAAACATGAAATAACCGTTTTTTACAGTACATTTAAATGTACTGAAAGATGTAGTAATGTTTATCAGTATATTAAAATGTAGTGCATTACTATGTACATATCCATTTATACTCATCATTATTTAAAATGCATTCTGTGCACAAATCCATTTATACTCATCATTATTTAAAAGAGACTTACATAACAACGCAACCAAATTTAGGCAACTACGCAAATCAATTTTACAATTCCTTCATTTTGAGAGGGTTGAAACTTTGCATGGTCATTACTTTTGAACACAAAAAGATAATTAAATGAAATTTTAAACCTATTCATGAATTTAAATTTATACTAAAATAATTTATTAACTTTTATTGCCTTCACATAAGGGAGATTTCACATAAAAATTATAAGGGAGATTTCACATAAGGGAGATTTTTTCTA
Organism: Hydra vulgaris; assembly: GCF_038396675.1. Lineage (NCBI taxonomy): Eukaryota > Metazoa > Cnidaria > Hydrozoa > Anthoathecata > Hydridae > Hydra > Hydra vulgaris. Next base: position 4,698,586 of record NC_088924.1, read on the forward strand.
GAGATTTTTATTCCCAGGCTCAACTCACTCCAATTTTTTTCAAAGCATCCTTATTTAACATAAAAATGAACATACTAAATTTGAAGTTTTCATAATGCCTGGAAGTATCATATTTGAAACATCAAAAAACTCTGCATACGCTGCTTCCTTGAATGTAAAACATAGAAAACTTAAATTCAAATTACTAAATTTTTGGGCATTTCTAAGCAGTGAAACTTTTCCCCATGAAATTAGAAAGACTATATTTTATAAAACAATTAAGATTATATGTGGGCTCCAACAGGATATTTTTTTGCAACCACTTTGTTTCTAAATGAAAGTATATCTTTTTCTTTCTTTTAATTTATTCACCTCCCCAAGGCCGAGAGGGCCACTACAGTTGAGGAGGCTGCTTTTTGTGGTTATAACCCTCTCTCAACTCTATAACTCAGAAACACGAACCTCGACAAACAAGGCAGCTGCAAGGAGAAACAAGTTGAGCCCAGTACTATCAGGGAAGTGGTGGGGATCGAACTCGGAACTTCTCGCTTGTGAGGCGAGCACTTTACGACTACACCACTACCGCATTATATATTTTTACACAATTGTTTTTAGTTTAAACCAAAACAACAACAAAAATCATTTGTACTTCATTTTTTTCTCTTTTTTTTTCAGTATTTAACAAATTACATAACATATGTAGATTAAGGCAAATTATTTATTTTAACATTTCAAAGTTATTATTAAAAAACAATAATGATGCAATTTTAAGTTTTAATGTTATAATTAAATTTTTTTTCTTCAACTTCAAGCTATTTTCTAAATTTGTTCAACAAAATATGAATTTATTTATAGTTAAAATATAGAGTCAGAAATAAATTTTACTCTGGGCACACTGTTCAATGTTTTGAACCAGTAATGGTACTTGGAATGGAATGTTTTGAATACAGAATGGTATTTTAAATGGTTTATAACTTTATAAGGAAAATATTTAATAATACTATCAAACCTAAAAAAATATTAATTAAATGATTACTTTATAAGATAAATATGTAATATTACTTTTAAATATAGTAAAAAAAAGTTTTTGTTGTTGTTGTTGTTGTAATTCACCTCCCTAAAGCCCAAAAGTCCATTACAGATGAGGAGGCTACTTGTAGTTATAACCCTCTCTCAACTCTATAACTCTAAAACGCGGACCTTGAAGAACAAGGCCACTGCGCAGAGAAACAAATTGAGCGCAGTACTACCAGGGACGTGGTGGAAATCAAACTCGGAACCTCTCGCTTATGAAGTGAGCACTCTACCACTACACCACTACCGCATTGAAACAGTTACTTCATAAGATAAATATTTAATATTACTCTCAAATATAAAAAAAATACACTCTACCACTACACCACTACCACATTGAAACATTAACTTTATAAGATAAATAATTTCGGTAATATTGCTAATATTGTAAACTACCAACCGACAAAATGTTTTTTTTAGGCTGCAACTATATTGGTCTTAAAAAAATTGCCCTCATAAACATAATACAAAAATACTAAATTAAAAATGTGACTAGAATTTAGATAGATCTAGATATCAATAAATTTCAAATAAAAAGACCAAATCACAATGATAATCAATAAAGTTTCTTCTCAACCAATTAAACACACATTTAAATATTGGTACATTAAATCATTTGTTAAACTATACACAACCTACATCAGACCTGAATTAGTGTTATTTGTACCAGTCTACGCCAATATAAATTTTTTACAAAAGTTTAACAAAGAGCCACAAAACTTGAAAAAGGTCTCAAGCACTAATTATACGAAGAATGCTGTCAAATTAAAAATTAAAAAGTTTTAAACTACAAGAATTACAAGTAACCTTATTTAATATTTCAAAATAAAAAAAATATAAACTAAGTTATAGAAACATAAGACGCTTTGGCATAGTGGCATAGAGTTCTGGCTCTCAATCAAGAGGTAAGGGGTTGATGTCAGCTCTGGCTAGATAAGTGATATAGTGTCATTAAGATTAAAAAGCTTGTTTAGCAACTTTAAATGGTCCACTAATAATATAATGATAATTATATTATAAATACAAAATAATAAATGATAATTACAATATTAATTATACTTTTAATAATAATTACAATTTAATTATAATTAATATACTAATATAATAATTAACTTTTTAACTGCTTATAATATAACTGAAAAAATGTAATGATAAGCAATTTAATTATTAAGTAAATATTAACTAACCTCTATGGAATGTCACAGATAGAGGTTTACACAGATCTAAACAAATAGATAAAGTTGGAAAACAATTACCATATTTATATTAACTTTATTTTTTTTTGCATTTTAGCAAACATTCATAAGCATATACCCACTAATTCTTGATTTCTATCTTTATCAATACTTCCATCTCTAAAAAAAAACATTCTAAAAATATCCTTATCAATAATTCCATCTCTTCAAAAAAACTTTTTAAAAAGATTTGATAATATTTATCTTCAATATTCCTAACATGAAGGTTAACCAAAAGTTATGTATTTTAAAACAGTTTTTAGTTCCAAAACACCGTTAAAGCTCTAGTTTAAACTTTTTTAAACATAAGCTACAAATTTCAAGTAATTTAATTTTAAAAAAATGTTTATGATAAAATAAAAACGACTTAACGATTTTAGGATTCCAAAAACAAATCCATCAACATTACTTTTTTTAAATTCTTTTATATCCAGCTTCATAACTTCAAACTCATCATCAGAATAAAGAAAATCGCCACCTCGTGGTCGAATCATCACAAATACAGGAATATCAAGTTTGTTCTTAATATATTGTACAAGACCTAAAAAATATTTACTTTATATTTCCTACTGAACATTATGATTATGCTATGATTTATGTGTTGACTATTAAGTTGTTATGCTTTGCTTTGTAGTTATTTAACTACCTGAAGTTTTATGTTTAAGTAATACTTATTAAAACTATTAACAAATAAATAACTAAATAACTGAGTAAACATTATTGCTGTTGAACAAAGTTTGTGAAAGGAACAATTGTCATTAAAAGAAAAATGTGAAAACATATAAAATAAAATAAAAAACACCTAATGAAGGAGTGCATCCACCTTCTATTAAATTACTGCATAATTCCACACGGTTAGCTCCTAAAAGTTATACATATTTTTAAAAATTAAGCTGGATTGCAATAGTTTTTAACAAAAACACATGTTATAAAAAATACCTGCAGACTGAGCAGCTTCTGCTGATTCAAACGAATCCACAACAATTTCCATTATTAACTTTCATTAAAATTATTTTTATGACTTTAGCACGTGTATACAATGTCTGTTATGCAAATAATATGTATGTAAATGTGTATATAAACATATATATATATATGTGTATATACACTTATATGTGTATATAAACATATATATATATATATATGTGTATATACACTTATATGTGTATATAAAAATATATATATATATATATATATATATATATATGTGTATATACACTTATATGTGTATATAAACATATATATATATATATATATATATATATATATATAAATATATATATATATATATATATATATATATATATATATATATATATATATATATATATATATATATATATATATATATATAGACACACACACACACAGTCCATGATCACAATACTATGATCACCTACAACTTTTGTGTATTTTTAAATTCAAGGGTTTGTAAAAATTATATAAAAAAAAGTACAATTGCAATATTAGTTATATTTTATTAAAAAAACATGTTTCCTTAATAATAAAATAATATTTCAAAATCAATATACACACATTTTAACAAACAATTACTCTTTTTGATTGCAAGTCATATAAAAAATATTAATATTTTGCCATTCCTCCTTTCAACGAAATGACTTTAGCT
>NC_088924.1:4707500-4725000 GCF_038396675.1 Hydra vulgaris
CTACTTTTAAACAGCTTTTAATTTACTTGCATTTTCCAAAAAACGTGCTGTATTAAATATATAGCTTTTTAAAAAAAACCTAAATATCTAATGGGGTTGCCCTCAGAGATGCCCCCTCCCCCTCCAAATGGATCCACCATTGCAATGGGGGTAGTGAATACAACCAAATATTTTATATTTAAACATGATTATTAAATGCTTGTTATATTTGACAATAAAATCCACCTTTAAAAATAAAAAAATATATTTTACAAAATATTCAGATTTCTCACTTCCTTTATATCAATAAAAAATGCAAAAAAAAATCAATTTAAAAATTGTTTATAGTTCTGATATAAATATTAAAGTATTTCCTTATATACTGACTGATAAAAGTCATTTAAAATTTTTGTTAAATTTATATGAACTATAATCTCTTTATTATCCTTTTTTTCTTTTTTTTTTTTGACTTGCATCATTTTTTTATAGCGGAAATAACTACCACTTTAAAAAAAAAGTAAAATAATTAGGTAACTTTTCTTTCTTTTTTTTAAATAAAATTTATTTATCTAATTTTCTGTAATCATATAGATGGTCTTAGGGTTCTTTTTGCCAATGTGCATAACATTGTACTTCACTTTGTTTAACTCCATATACTAACCATATACTAATATTTAAAAACACAGTCAGTTTGTCTGAAAAACTATTTTATGAGTGGACAAACAAGGTCCAAGACCACATGCTTTTCCTGTGAAGGCCTGCGATTAGAAAGTTTTTTTTAAATAATGATGTTTTTGTTTTTGTTTTTTTATTGTTTTATACTGTTTGTAAATGTTTTTTTTTTTTTTGTTTTAATAATGGGAGTAAATAAAGATACAATACGAAGTAATCAAAATATTCAGCAACAGAAGAAAAACTTGTCTATTGTTTTAATATTACATAAAGGAACAAAATGTAAAAAAAACATTAAAAATATTATTTTGATAATGTTAGTTTTATAGGTTACATTTGTTCAGGTATAGAAAATACAGAGACAACCAGCAATAAAACATTACTTAAAAAACTTTACTTTTAACTAACTTGGCTTGACTTCTAGAAGTTAAGTTGTTTGGTTTGTATATAATGATTTATATTATCACTTGACAGAAGCAGCATTGATTAATAGCATGTTCTTCAAATAAGCTAGTTTATATACAAAATATATTTCTCATATTTTGTTAATATAATGCTTTTTGTGTCTTGAACAGAAATTTATGTAGCTACCAAGATAAATGTGTTTAACTCTTTCACTACCGCAAGCTGCTGGTGCGACTTGCAGTAGTGAAAGAGTTAAACATAATTAATGGTGCACACATAAATAATGAATGCACGCCATTAATTTTAAATTAATGGTGTGCATTCATTATTTAGTTTTAATCAAAAAAATTTAGCTCAAATATTTTTTTTAAACATTTTCTTTAATATGAACACAACTTGTCTTGGCACTTGGAGACCCTTTAAGAATCTTATTTATGGATCTTAACATACCAAGAAAAACATTTATAAGCTAAAGCAAAAACATTTAATGAGACCAGGTAACCTATATTTTAAAAGCTTAAAGAAGAGTCATTTCTAAAATATATTGAGTGCCATGAGTGATTTTGGTTTTCCATTGACTCAGAGAGAATTGAGATTTGCAGCAAGTTGCTACCTGAAAAAAATTTAAAAAAAAGTTAAACAGTTTTTAAGTAATGTTCCTGGCCATGATTGGGTAAAATCATTTTCCAGGCCACCCAAATGTGAAATACATGGACAAAGGAAAACCCAAAAAATTATATCTTCCAAAGCACTTGGTTTAATCAGTAATCAGGTTGGTTTTGATTCACTTGCTTTTATTAGTTGGTTTTATGTTGCTAAAAATGAAAAAGTTGATAAAAGGTAAAAGTGTTCTTATTGCTGACAATCTATTAACCTTATCATTACTGTATTTAAAATTGCAGAGAAAAGATTGCATTTGTATGTTTGCCTCCTAATAGTACACATCTCACAAAATCCTTAGATGTTGCTTTTTTTAGACCAATGAAAATGGAATAAAGAAAAGTTTTGTTTGAGTAGAAAAGAACACCTGAAGGTTTATGTTTTAGTGTCTTACCTAAGCAGTACTTTTCGTTGCTACTAAAACAAGTCCTTGATCTTCCTTACCAGGCTCAACTCATTTCTCCCCACAGCGGTCTTGGTCCTCAAGGTTCGTGTTTTCTAGTTATAGAGTTAAGAGAGGATTGTAACCACAACTAGAAAAAGCCTCCTCGACTGTAGTGGCCTTCTTGGCCTTGGGGAGGTAAATTAACATAGAAAACAAATCTAAAAATGTTGATTTAGATCAGCATTGCCTTGTTTACTTTATTCCGTATAGCTTTTTTAGAAAAAAACAAAGAATAATGAAAATAAAGATTGTTGCTCCACCCCAATCCCTTAGCTGACCAATCAGCGCATTTTTGCATGTTCTACCTAATCGTCAGCCGATGTACTGAAGCCCTTTTTTTGATGTAGAGATGCCCTTGATGTAGAAGCCCTTTTTTTTTTCCTTAAACTTTAAGCTTTATAAAAAATGATGAAAAACTATGCTAAACTAGATATAAAAAATAAATTAAATTAAAAAACTAAAAATAAAAAACTAAAAATCATTGCATTGCAATCAAGTGCATTGCATATTATTAATAGTTTATAAATTATTTATTCCAAACACAACTATAAAACATAGTTTAAAATTTTTTTTCTTAGTCTTGGAGTTTTATTTTAGTTAAGTTTTATTTAGAATTTTAGTTGACCAAGTTTAATTTTTTTTAATTTTAAGTCTAGCTAAATATTATCAAACAGCAGTGGTCATTTGTCAAAAGAAAAATATTTTATATATAGTTAAGCAAGGTGCGCAACTGCAAGTGTTTCCTGTGAAGGCTTATATACTGGTCATTTAAATAAGATAGATAATTACAGTAAACTTAATAGTTAAATATATATATATATATATATATGATTTATAAAACTGCATACAATAAATAAATACTATGGATTTTTTTAAACATTAAAAAAATTGAAGTTTAAAAACAACTAAAACTTAAGAAAACTTTTAAGTTTAAGTTATTGTAATCTTTATTTTCATTATTGTTAAAGTCAAAAAAAATATTAAGACTAACATAAGATAAAATAGCAACCTAAAGTTCAAAAAATTTTTCATTCAAACATTAAATTTGTGCGATTACTATATTGTTATTACAGGCGATTATTATTAGGCCTAAAAAATGATATATAATCATTTGTTTTTTTATCACAAATTTTTTTTTTTAATGTATTATGTAATACTTTTAATTGATTATAAACAATTCATAGAGAGATTTGAATTACCAATGAGATAATTGTAAACAATATTTATTTTCATAATTAAATTATGTCAAAAGAACTTTACACGATACTTAATTAATAAGAAACAAAAAGTTTTAAATATATTTGTGAAAAAGATTTTTTTTTAATAAAAAACAAATTAAATTAAAAAAGAATTTTTAAAACCCAATGCTTTTATTTGTTATTAAAACACAAATTTTGAAATCAATTTTTTATGATATTGCTATTTTATTTTATTAACATTCGGCTGTATGCCTGTGTAAAAAAACAAATAAAAATCAGGAAGATGCGGGCTCGAACCACAAACACTCTGTTTACGAAGTCAACGCCTTATCCAAATATGTTAAATGCGCATTCAAGTATGAAAAAAATCAAAATACTTCTTTTAAAAATAATTATTCTTTTTTCCATATAAAAAATAAACTAAATTAAAATTAACTAAATTAATTGACTTATTACAAATCGAATTATTGAACATTGTATTGTCATCAAGCAAGAGTATGCAAAATTTGAAGAAAATCTATCATCAGGAAGTGACTCAAAATTTGATTGCAAGATTTAATGCTCACTGACAAACAAACAGAGACAAGGAGTTAATAAAAGCATTGTTAATTATTTTATTTGCTTTGACATATTTTAATCTACAATGAAGAGAAAAATGTTTTATGTAATAAATTAGTAAGCAAGAAAAAAACTTCTCAATTCAAAAGTATTGCAAAATTATTTTACATTCCTTTGAAACTATATTTTACATTCTTTCTACGTTTTACCAGCTACTTCCTTTAAAACTAATCTAAAATTCATATCAATTCATATTTAAAACTAATCTAAAATCATATTTAATTCTTTCACATTTAAGTCTTTTAAAAAAAAAATTATTTAAAATAATCACATTTGTGGTTGAATGCTTTTTTTAAGACTTAACATCTTTTGATTAAACGCCACAAACAATATTAAAAGAAAAATTAAATATTCAAAAACAATAAAGTTATTGCTTAACATATAACTGTTGAGCCTGTACACAAATCACCTGCCGGTTAGTTAGGCTAAAATTTTTTTTTTTTTCTAAAAGAATGTTTTAAAATTGTTCTATTCTTTCATAAAAAAGAAATTTTTTGCGCATTTCATTGACTTTGAAAAGAGTTTCATAATAAATTTTAATTCATTTTTTAAAATGTAATGTTTTGGTAGTAACCAAATGACATTTTAATCCATTTTATTGTCCTGACAAAAAATGAACTAATTAAAATAAACAGAAAATTGGCTACTTATTATTGCATTGGATACCAAAACTTTTTTTCCTAAAAAAGCTAAAGAAAAGCTTCTAATAATAAAATTTTGGGGCACTCCAATTATATCGATAATAAATATCCACTCAGCAGTACCAAAACAGGTCTGGGTTTGTCTCTAACAAAAAACAAAAAAACGAACAACAATAGCAACAATAACAAACAATTATTAGCCTCCAGTCAAGTTGTTTCTCTGTGCAGTAGCCTTGTTTGTCAAGGTTTGTGTTTCAGAGTTAAAGAGTTAAGAAAGGCTTGTAACCACAATTAAAGAAGCCTCCTAGACTATAGTGGCCTTCATGGCCTTGGGGAGGTAAATTGACATAAAAAATAATAATAATAAAAACTAAAAAAATAAAAAACCAAAAAAAAAAAACATTGAAAAAGCTTTATATAAAATAAATTTAAAACCTTTTTGAAACAATAGCTGCATTTTTAAACATTTTGTGTTTGTAATATTGTAATGCTAGATGACCCATTGCATAAACACCTCCACGTTCAGCTGCTGATTTAAAGCATTTAAATGAAGCTTTGATATTTTTTTTAACATAAATCCCATTTTCATACATTACTCCAAGAGCTGTTTGTGATTCAATGCTGCCATTACCTGTTGCTTCTTGATGCCAATAGTGAGCCTAAATTGTTATTTTTAACCGAAAAATATTTAAGAATGCTATATTGACAAGTTGACAATAGGTATATTTCAATAAAAATGATAAATAAAGGTAAAAAGTAAAGCATAAACGTAAATTATTAAAAGATATTAATATCTTCATTATAAATTAATATAAACTAATACAAATTATTTGTATTACAAAATACCAAATGATATTATTTGTAGGTTTTTTTTAAAAAAAAATTTTTAACAAAAATAATTTTTTTTGTACGCTAACTAATAAATGTTACCTTTTTCAAATCATATTTTTCTTCACCCAGCCTTGAATAATACATTCCAAGAACTGACATTGCTTTCACACATCCTCCGGTAAATCCATCATGAGCTGCCTGTAACCACCAATATTCAGCTTCTACGTCTGACTGTTTAACACCAACTCCTTCGTAATAGGCACAACCAATATTAAAGCATGCACAGTAAATAATATCAGATGGGTGACTCTGATTTGTTATTTCTTGCATCAACTTTACAGCATCTGACTAAACATAAAAAAATTTTAAAATTCAAAAAAAAAAAATATTTAATTCTAAAAGAAGCTGATAAGTTAAAAGAAGCTGAAAAGTTAAAAAACTTTAAAGTATGAGTGGAACTCTAGAAATAGATTATATAATTTAGAATCAGGAGGTAAGGTTAAAAGAAAAATTCAACTCATTGTGAAGTTTAGAAAACTTTTTAGATATACTTTCATAAATATTATGCCCATCATTTTGACACCATACTGGATATCATTTTTTCATTATAGACTACTTCCTAACACCAAAACATTCCTGTGTCATGTCGGCCGTGACACAGTGGATATAGTTCTGGCTTGGAACCAAAAGGTCTAAGGTTCAAACCCAGCTTTAGCCAACAAACAACATTGTTGGACATTGATGGAAAGAGACATGAACTTCCTGGTTAAATGCTCTTCGGCAGTGCTCTATGATAAGACCATAAGGACTTCTTGGAGCACCTTAATAACCACAAAAAAATAACAATAACTCGATAAGTCTCAAAATCTTGATAAGTTGGACATTTTCAGTAAGTTCAAGACTAAGCTTTGCTTAATTCGGACATTCACAAGTCAAACAATATGTATATACTCTTACAGAGTCCAAGTTAACAGGATACTAATGTAATAGCTTTTTTGCTAATATATATATATATATATATATATATATATATATATATATATATATATATATATATATATATATATATATATATATATATATATATATATATATATATATATATACATACATATATATATACATATATATATATATATATATATATACATATATATATACATATATATATATACATATATATATATACATATATATATATATATATATATAAATATATATATAAAACTTTTAGTAGTAAAAATCATGTAGTTATTTTTATTTAATCTCGTCAAAAAATCAATTATATATATATATATATATATATATATATATATATATATATATATATATATATATATATATATATATATATATATATGTATATATATATAGATAGATCTATAGTTTGTTGTATTTGGGAAGAGCGGAAGGAAAAAAGTGATTCTTACGCCAACACATATGTCACTTTGAATTACTTTTGACTTTCGTTCAACATTTGCGTGTTGGACGAAAGTAAAAACCATTAATTCAATTACAAATAAATCGTTTTTAAAATAAACCACAAAAACGCAAATTTAATTGACCAGAATGTTTTAAAAACATTCTGAATGTTTTTAACAATATAAACAATGTTTTTATTTTTATTTTTTTTTTAATAAAATGTTTTTATTTTTAATTTTTTTAATAAAACGTTTTTATTTTTATTTTTTTTTACTGTAAATCATGCGCGGAGTATTGCTACATCGACTATCTTATAGCCTGACTCGCAAGGAAGTGCTGCTACATCGACTGACAAATAGCCTGACTCGCAAGGGAGTGCTGCTACATCGACTGACAAATAGCCTGACCCGCAAGGGAGTGCTGCTACATCTACTATATTTTAGCCTGACCCGCAAGGGAGTGTTGCTACATCGACTGAGGGTTTGGTTGGGGCAGGCAGTCTATCAATTAATTAAAAAAAATTCCGGTCTTGCAATTTAATTTTTACTTTTTGTCAACAAAATATGGAAAAAACTTTCGGACGACATCTACGGGTTGTATATATATATATATATATATATATATATATATATATATATATATATATATATATATATATATATATATATATATATATATATATATATATATATATATATATATATATATATATATATATATATATATTAGCCTGACCCGCAAGGGAGCAACACTTCCTTGCGGGTTAGGCTAAAATATAGTAGATGTAGCAGCACTCCCTTGCGAGTCAGGCTATTTGTCAGTCGATGTAGCAGCACTCCCTTGCGAGTCAGGCTATAAGATAGTCGATGTAGCAACACTCCGCGCATGATTTACAGTAAAAATAAATAAAAAATAATCATAAGTGGTCATAAGTGTGACAGGGTCACCACCTAGTGGTGATGCGATAAAACCTATGACTTGTTACACTCTGTCAAAATTGTTGAATTCATGGGGTCAAGATATTTATTTTTTAACAGATGCGACTTTATTTTGCATAAGAGTTCAAAAGTTAAAATTGTGTAAGAGTTAAAAGGAAAAATTGCATTGAGTCTAAAGATTAAAATGACATAATTTTTTTAAATATTCTTAAAAAAATTTTAAAATAAAAGATTTTGTTTTCATAATAAATAAAAATTTTATAAAAAAAATTTAAAAATTTAATAAAAAAATTAATGCATACTTTGAAAAGCGTTAAAATTGTGTAAAAAACACTTTAAAACAAAGTTTTTGTTTTTTTAATTAAAACATTTATAGTCTAAATAACAAAAATGTTGCATAAAAATGTATTAAATGAAACGAATTGTATTGTAAAATGCAAATAAAAAATAGTCTCTTTTTCATTTTAGCGTCTATTTTGGAAGGGATGATGTTTTATCCTTATGATTTGTGTGTATTAAGTGTTTGTGTGTATTAAATGTGTATTAAATGATTTGTGTGTATTACTCTTTTTATCCCTTCTTTATTGCGTTCACTCCTGCATTACAACAGAAATCTGACCACTAATTGTAAGACCACAACCACTCTAGCGAGAAGAATTATTTTGTGACCCCTTCTTAAATGAGTGAGCACAAAAAAAATTCAAAAACTCTTCACCAACATCATTTTTATGCTTTGAAGCATATTAAACATGATTAATAATTATCCAAAAAATAATTTTTCTCAGAAACCTCATTAACATAAGCAATATTTAGAAATACAATAGCTTAATATAAAAATAATTTATTAGCACTTTAATATCAAATATATGAATGAAGATATTTAATTTTTTTTTTTTTTAAACATCTTCACTTTCAACAAAGCTGAAAGCTATCACTATTAGAGCTGGAAGTTATTGGAAAAAAAAATAAAAATTATAAAGCAAGATAACAATTAAAAGATAACTAAAAAGATTGCAGAAAATGCTCCATTCAAAGATCCGCCCAGATATCAAGATCCAGATATCCAGATCACGAGAAGAGACAGCTGAACTCAAATCAGTCTCACAAAGAGCAAGTAGGTCTGGTGAACTTTGCAAGAGATAAGAATCAACAGAAGAAAAGTTACTTTGAAGACTAGGAATATTAATAAACGATGGTTATTTGTGTTTTATAGTTTTTGATACTTTGGTCATTTTTTAAACTGGCTAAATAACTTGACTTGAAGCACAGGTAGAACTCAGTACACTATATACTAGTTCAAGCAATTGCCCAATTACAATAATAAAATTATAATAAATAATATATATATATATATCAGGCTTGGACAAGAATGGCGTGCGATCGATCATTATTACTGACCATGCAAATGATTTTATTTTTTGGCAACATGACCGCAACTGTTTAGATGTTTAAATGATTTTTAAACATTTTAGAATTGCATTAATAGAAATGCTGGCTAAACTTAAACTAAGAAGGAAATTTAAAAAAATATAATGAAAAAAGAAAGCAATTCCTTATGAAAAAGAAAATATATAAGCTCTAAAATAAAACTCAAAAAACTTAAACTCCAAGGGGTAATTCCATGTCAAATCAGCAGAAAAAACATAAAATGTCACCCCATGTTTTGGATTTTGCTAATTTTTTTTATATGTTATAGGGTTTATGAAAGTTAAGAAAATCTGAAATTTGGAACCTTCAACCTCTCACGGTTCTTGAGATATTCAGGATTCAATTTTCTTATTTATGTTGACTCAGCATTTTTTGCTGAGTCAGCATAATACTTTTTTATTGTTAAATAGCAATATTTTATAAACCAAATGAGGTATTATCCTGAAATTTTGTACATAGACAATCTTTTACATGGTGGATACAAATTTCAAATTGATAACTTTTTTGACCACCATAATTACATGTGAATTAGATAAAAAAGGCATATATTTTTGGGTATTTTGACAGTCAAAATAGTGATGTCACCATATATGCTGTATATATATGCTGAGTCAGCATGAAATTTATTGCTAACTTATTTATGGCAAAATTAGTTATATCTTAACTTTATTTTGTAAAAAGATATTGTCAGAGTTTTTTTGACGGCAATAATAAATTTATACTTTATTTATTATTTGTACCTGGGAGGGCTCATGGTCTAAAGAGGAGGGGGTAATTAAGCATTTTACCAACATTCTTTTCTTTTCTTATTTTTTCTTTTTCTTTTTTTTTTGTGTTAAAAACATGAAGAAAAATGACTAGGAGAATTTTGTAGCCAAATTGTGCCAATTACACATACTCACATAAAGTTGTATCTTAACTGAGATTGAAAAAATAACATAAAAATATAAAAATAATAATGGATTAGAAATTTTTCTATAAATCTTTATTATTTTTTTCAATAATTTCTATATTTATACTATATACTCTTTTCATCTAACTCAGTTTCTGAAATTTTATATATGTGACCATTTGTTGTGGATGGTGGATTAATGGTACATAAAACATGATTTGATGGAACCCAACACATATCTTTCCGTGCAGACCAAACAAAACTTGGGCTGGGACCATGTGGATGCATAAATTGAATTTTATAACCACCTTCTCTTTTATTTTTTTTGGTTATAATTCCAATCCACCAAAAATTGTCGTACTTGCAAGTTACATAATTCATATGATTATAAATAACCTGCTGCACAACCAGCTCATTTGGTATATGCATAAGGTTAAATGTCTGAACATCAGTTTGTTAACTCATCCTTTTAAAAGAAATTGCACATTTATTAATTGGTATAAAATGGTGGAAACATCTTGTTCCTGGGAAGATTCTTCCTATAGTAAACTGTTGTAATGATGGTTGAACTTCATTTATTTCTCTTTTATAAACCAAAATGAATTGAATGTTTTTTATATTGGTTACACAAAATTTAAACATCTTATCTACATCTTAAATCTGTGCAGTCATTATCCTTTTTAAACTGGTTTGTGCAGTTAGTCTTTTTACTGTGCCCCCAATGCCATCACAAGTAGATTTACCATGGCTTGTGGCAAAAAAAAACCATTCAGCTTCAAAAGTTCTTGTAGTTTTTATATTGTGCTACACATCCATCAGTGAAGTTTTTAATATTACTAATTTGTAGAATTCTTGCTTTAATGTAATTGATAATGAGCTGTTGTATTTTATATACAAAGTATACACCACGCTTAACTTCATCAAAAAGAAAGCAAAATGGTATCAGTTTACCATTTGATTTATAGTATATAGTTAATAGGATGAAATGTAAGTTTTGGTTTTATTCCAGTGGTAATTTTGCACCTCATCCTGAACAATAAATTGAATGTTCTCTGCTATAAATGAATGAGATGTAAGTTTATCTATTTTATTGCATATAAGATCAATAACATCTTCAATATTGATTTTTTGATTGATCAGTGTAGTTCTATCAGTACCTTCCCATTGATTAATTGTTAAATCTTTATCACTGTTGTCAAATTTTCCTGTTAAGAATTCTTTTAAAGCAGTAATACCAGGACATAGTAGACATCGATGTAACATGCACTCTAGATTATCCCGATTGCAAATAATCATTCCCATTAAATCTCTATAGTCTTTATCAATTTTAAGAGCATCAGTTAACATCTTAACATTCTGATGATAGATACAGACACAAACACTGTGAAAGCCAGACAAGTTTGTGGTTACACACCATCTTAGGTAAAGGCTGCAAAACTTTGAAAATCCAACATTTAAATTAGAGTGTTCAGGTTTAAATGTTACACGAGGGTTTTTTAAATTAATCAAAATCATCCCCCATTTTTAAATTAATCAAAAACATCCCCATCATCAATTATTAGTCTTTTTACATGTGTTGCCTGTACCCTATACTGACAAAATCTTTTTTTACCAGACATCATTTGTGTGTACTCGTCACTTTGATAAAAGCTTTGAACTAGATCAATGGTTTCATGGGAAAGCGACTTTCCTTTTTTTGATGATGGTTTATACAAAATTCCATGGTTTTTTTTTAGCTTTTCTAGCCTTTCGTGACCTTATGCACCCTTGTGTAACAACTACTGCATAATTTCCACCCAGGTACAACAGGAACATCTTGTGTTTTAAGAGTTATTGCTATTGATAGCGATATCTTCACATTTCCTATTAAAAAAAAAAGGGTAATTACATTTTATTTTATTTACAGATCATATAGTTATTATTTAACATTTATTAATTAGTTAAGTAAATATAAAAATTCTGCCAAGTAACAGGACACTAATATTTACAACATGAAATCAGAAGCAATAATAAAATAATGAGAAAATAAAAGGTTTTATCTATAAAAGAAAAAAATGTCTTTTATAAATATAGCATTTTACAAAAATTTCTTTAATAAATGCGGAAGTGGTGTAGTGGTAGAGTGCTCGCTTTATAAGCGAGAGGTTCCGAGTTTGATCCTCACCACGTCCCTGGTAGTAGCGCGCTTAACTCGTTTCTCCATGCAGCAGCCATGTTTGTCAAGGTTCCTGTTTCAGAGTTAAAGAGTTGAGAGACGGTTATACCACAAATAAGTAGCCTCCTCATCTGTAGTGGCCTTCTCGGCCTTGAGAAGGTAAACTAACAAAAAAAAAATGCATTTGGATTACAACCTAGTAAAGCCTAGTATACTTAAAAAAATGTTGGTCTTATACAAAAAAATTAGCTTCAATAAATAAAAATATTTTTTCTAATCATTGCTCCATAAGGCCTCCAAAATTTTCAATTTTGCAAAAATATTTAATTTGGAAAATATAACTAATTTTATAATTAATACAATTTTTTTGAGGGACTTTAATAATATCTTTTACAATATAAAATTAAGATATAGCTAATTTTGTCTTAAATAAGTTAGCAACAAATTTTATGCTGACTCAGCAGTAAGAAAAGTTGAAAAATGCAGTAATATATTTTTTATTAATAGCAATGTTTGATACCTATATTGTTATAACAATGCCGCAAAAAAAAAAACGATCAAGGTGACATCACCATTTTGACTTTCGAAATACCCTAAAATATATGCCTTTATTATCTAATTTACATGCAATTATGGTGGTCAAAAAAATTTTCAATTTGAAATTTGTAACCGCCATGTGGAAGATTGTCTATGTACAAAATTTCAGGATGATACCTCATTTGGTTTATAAAATATTGTTATTTAACAATAAAAAAAAGTATCAATAATAATAACATAAAATATAAAATATTACAAAAAATGCTGAGTCAGCATAAATAAGAAAATAGAATCCTGAATATCTCAAGAACCGTAAGGGGTTGGAGGTTCCAAATTTCAGATTTTCTTAATTTTCATAAACCCTATAACATTTTAAAAAATTAGCAAAATCCAAAACATGGGGTGACTTTTTTGTGGAAAGACTCATGTTTGCCAGACATGTCCGATAAAAATTATGAAGGTTCGATCGCACTTCATAATTTTTATCGGACCATTTCTGACCACGCATAAAATATTTTGCTTTTACAACTTGACCACGCAATTCGTAAGATAAATTATCTAACAAAAAGAAAATCCTAAAGGAAAAAGAAAAAATCTAAGGTCAAAAAACTAAAATTTGAAAAGGAAAATATACTTATATTACGTTGTTTTTAAAATTACTATACTATGCGAAATGCTTTGTAAATTATTAAATACATAAATTAGGTGGCCTATAACTCAACCTAATTTTGAAATTTCAAAAATCATCGATTATAACGATTTTGATTTTCAACCAATAACATTTGATTTTTATATTTACACATAATTAAAACATATACTACTAATTTTCCAACCTACTGAATCGTTGAGCTACTGTATTTTTGACCTACTGAATTTTCATTCTACTGTATTTTCAACTGACTCCTTCTCCAATCGACTTTATATTTAGGTCTTTTGCGGTATGTATTATGTACATTTTTTTTTAAGATTTGAGGGCATAAGTTATAACTGCATAGGCAAATAACTATTATACTTTTGCTACTATATCGTTATACCATGCTTTGTTTAAAATAAAAAATGCTTAATGCATTAGCTTAATGCGATATTTGACGCCATAAAATTCTCTTAATTTTTTAAATTTTTTTAAAGACATTAACTTTTTTAAATTACTGCAATAATATTAATTACCGCAAAACGAGTTAAATGTTATTTAACAGTTTTTTTATTATTACTATAAAGGAATGTTTATTTTATTTTATTTGTTTTAATATTAAATAATTAAATTTAAAATTGCATTTTTTTTAATGTTTGACATTAAAAAAATTCTTTCTTTTCTTGACATTTGCATAAATGTATTAAAATATGTTAAATTTTTAAATTTTTAAAATGATTATTTCTTAAGTATCTAATTGCGGCTTTGCAACTACAAATCTTTTTTATTTTAAAAAAATTAGAGAGTAACAAATAAAAAAAATATGTTAACTTATTTACTTAATTTATTAAAAGTTTATTACAGGTATATGTACCGCAAAAACAACTGTACCGCAAAAACAACCGTACCGCAAAAACAACCGTACCGCAAAAACAACCGTACCGCAAAAACAACCGTACCGCAAAAACCACAATGTTGGCTTAAGTGACCAAGCATGTTGAAAAAGATTCAGGATTCAAAAAACTTGATATATTATGATAGCTAATATGTCAGCCTACAAATTAAAGCAGCTTTAGTAGTTTTTTTATTTATTAAATACTTAGGTGTTTGTACTAGAGTATTAAATTTCAATTATAAAAGTGTGTAGTTTTTTTTGTTTTGTAGGAGCCTAGGAGCCGTATCAGAGAATAAGTTAGTAAAATATAATTTTTTTATTACCTATGGATTATAACTAGATACTGAAAAAAGTTTTTTTTTTCCTCAAGTAGTTATAAATCTTTATAACACCCTCATAAAGAAAGGAAGTATTATTGTTGTTTTTGGGGTACATTTTATAGAATTTACTTTATGGACTATGTTTTGAAATAAAAAACAACAACAATAAATTACCATTGTATTTGATTTTTTTTAAAGAAAATAATATATATTTTTCTTAAAAACAATATTTGAACACAGCAGTAATAACACAGACATCTAAAATGGCTGCAGAATTTATTTAATTATTATAACAATAGCCTACTACAACAATGTTAAGATAACATAGATAAATAAAATAGTACTTTAACTGATTACTTTAATTCAAAAAAAGATTATTGATTGTTTTTGCATTCGTTATAATGGTCGTATATCAGTTTTTAGATGTGGAGAAGTGCTGGTTTGCTGTAAAAGATTTTTTTAGATGTGGAGAAGTGCTGGCTTGCTGGTAAAAGCATAACCGGTTTAACACCATCAACTCTGCAACTCACTTTGCTGCAAATTGAACGGAGAACATCAAGACAATTAGGACATTGCTTTTTCCTTTGTTTGCAAAAACATTCAAATTTACATTTAAGAAATTTATCTTTAGTTTCTTCTTTCTTTCTTTTAGCTCCCTTCTTTTGCTGTATCTTTCGCCGCTTCTCTTCTTTTATATCTTTCACTTTTGCTGCAACATCTTTTGCATGCATTGAACTATAGACCTGAGTAACACAAGTAGATATTTTTTTAAGGTTTGGTTTGATTGATACTAAAAAACGACTTTCAAGTAAAAATTTAGATTTTGCTCTAGGTTCAAACACAAAGTAAGTTTCAATAAATTCTTGCAATTATTATGTTCTAAAAATGTGTTTTGATTTTTAATACGTAAAAAACACGATGCAAACTTTGCAGATCAAATAATATTAGGACACGCCAAATTTCAGCTTCATAGGTTCACTAGCTGTAGAGATACAATCGATAAATTGAATGCGGTTTTTGGGATACACATACAAAAAACAACAAAAGTTCAGTTAACAATAACAACAAAACTATTTCTTAAAAATTAATCAACCTAGCTGGGAAGAACTGAGTTTAAGCACATTCAAAACAGTTTTTTTCAAAAGTAAATAATAAAAAAGTTATTGAGATATGTCTGTAGTTTATTATTTTATCATTAAAATATATTGCTGTATATATTGTTTATTAAAGAATAATCATTGTGAATTAACTTACGTTATATAAAAAAAAGTTTAACTTACGCTTTGTGCAAATTTTTGATGCAGCCGTTTATTCAAAATATAATTTTGAAAAAAAAATTGTTTAGAAAGGAAAACCGAAAAAACAATTGCGATAAAAATAAGCTGATTTTTTTTTTTAGATCAAATAAAATTTAAATATTGAAAAATATTTAGTAATATTTTTAAATAGATTTGACAGTTAAGTTAAACCCAAGCATTAACTTTAATTTTAATTAACTTAAATATATTTTTTAAATAAAAATTAAATTATATTTTTTTTTTATCAGAATAAAATTATACATTTTTATTAAATTAGTTTTAAATTAACTCATATTTTTTATCAGAATTAAATTATGTTTTTATGATCAAGCTTAAAAAATCAATCATTACGATAAAATAGAAACAAAATAAAAACAAACTTTTAATTTTATTTGAACTTTTTTCATTAGTTAATAGCCCTTATATCAAACATAGTTGTCACTTAAACTTTTATAACAAATATTTTTACATAAAAGTCATTCAAAATTACTTTTTTTATTATACCGCTTATAGAATAATTAAAAAATTAAAAAATGATAAAAAGTTGCTTAACCTAAATTGCTAACTGCTTACATAAAGTGTCACTTAAGCCGTATGTAAATCGCTCTATGCGTAACGCTTTAAAACAAGGCCTGTTATGCTGTAGGGCATAGATTTATAACTGTTACACTGTTACATATTGCTACACTACTGCGTAGGTTTATAATTTAAGTAGTGAAATCGTTACAATTATTTAAATCAACTTTTTAATATAATTTTAAAAGAATTCATTTTAGAAATAAGGTTTTTAGATAATTATTATTCAGTATTATATTATCTTTTCAACTGTGTATTTGAAGTGGATTTTTTTGTAAATCAAACTATTTTCTATGTGCCCATATTATGCCCAAAAATGGACATTTTAGTGACCCATGTAAAATGGATTGGGTTTTTTTTTGGATCAATCTAGACATATTTCTGAGTAACTGTACTGAAGATGTTTATTGTTTGTTTTTTTATGGATTTAAATGTGTTTTTACGCTATTCCACTGTACTAGTTTGTAAAAAAAAATTATAAATGCAAGTAAAAAATGTCAAAAATACAGACTAGTAGGTTGGAATGAATTTCGCCTATATTTGGTTGAAAATTAATTCATATCAAATTGGTTGAAAATGAAAATCTATAAAATCGGTCGAACAAAAAATTAGACGAAAATGAAAGCGTCATAAATCTGTTGAAAACAAAAAATGTTATAATAGGTTAAAAACAATATAGGCCTCAGTAGTACATCTGAAAATTAGTTCCACTTTTTAGTAGTTTTTTATTTTTTTATAGAAAAACTTAGTAGGTCGAGATTTTTTTAGGTCTAACTATCTAACATAATAAATTATTAAGTAAATATATTAAATACATAAATTATGTAAGTATTAAATACATAATTAAATATATAATAAAAATACAAAATTATTTAATACATAAACTACTATGCAGATATATTAAATACATAAATTATTAAGTTTACTTATTACTTTATTAAATAAAGTAATAAATTAT
>NC_088924.1:4732500-4812500 GCF_038396675.1 Hydra vulgaris
AAAAATAAATTTATCAAACATACATTTTCATTTATAATTTTAAATAATATATTATCATTTTTAAATCAATTAATGACATATGTTGAAAATAATTTAAAGTATGTAATAGATTATTATAAATGCAATTATGTGAAATAATTATTTTAAAATTGGAAATTTTATGTTTATGTCGAGAGTTATAAAAATATTGTCGATAATTTGGTAAAAAGCAAATTAATAAGATTATTTTGTGAAAATGAAATTATTTTTTAAATTAAAATAAAATATTTATACCACCCTTCTTTCACCACCAAGACCATTAAAATACATCCAGGCTAAATCATATTTAGCAACAACTGGTAAATTGTTTAACTGCTCGTACATTTCCCTGGCTTTTTCATACTGGTTTTTTTTTAAATTACCGGAAGTAATGAGCAAAGTGTCAAAAGAATTGTTTTGAAGATCGTTTTTGCATAGTGTATGAGTAGAAAAGATTCTTCTTGGAAGAAATACGAGGTAATCATTTGTCGAGCTAATCATTTCAATCTTATTTTTCTCCATGTTTTAATTTTGAACGATGTAAGGTAAAAATGTTAGAAACAAAACAAGTGATTATTTAAAAATTAAATCCGTCTTTTTTTAAATTAAAATCTTTTGGTAAATCTTTATCTAAAAGCGCCTGTCTTTGTTATTAATCCATATTTAATAAACCGTTGTTTTCGCTATCGTAGGAGCTTTTTGGAAAGTAAAAGGTCGGGGTTTCGGGCCTTTTTGGAAAGTAAAATTCGGGGCTTTTTGGAAAGTAAAAAGCTATTTAGATTCTAAATTTTAGAAATGATTATTTTTTTTGCTCGCTCTATAAATATTCTTTAGATTAAGCTGTTATGTTTGCAACATTATGAAATTAAATAGTAATAGTTATATTTATCCATTTTGTGTAAACTTGCGAGTAAAACAACCATATTTCATATTTGGGTTGAACTTTTTACTTGAATAAAGGAGTAAAGTTTCTACTTGTGCAATAAATAAAAAGCATAAGTTCTAAATTTTTTTTCTTGAGTATCGCTAATTTTTAAAAAAACTCCATATCAAGAATTTTCTTTTAAAAAAAAATTAAAAAGGACCTAAGAAAAAAAGTGGGGGGGGGGGGGATAACGTGTCCCCTCTTTCCTCCCCGGTGTCGTCGGCTCTGGGTGAACACCACTTTTAGTTTTTTGGAGTTGCTTTACCCTTAATGACCTAAATAGAGAACTTTATGGTTATCAAGATTCACATACATAGATCTGAAAATAAAAAGAAAGTGCTCTAACTTGATTTAAATAATTTTAAAAAGTACACCATTTTAAAAACGCTATCATTCGATATTATTTTTTAATACACGTCTTTAGTTTATAATTTTGCGCTAACATGAAATAAAGTTTGAAAATATTTTTATCCCAGTTTAAATTCAGACATCATTTTTTTTATTTTTTAAGCAATTTATTTTGTATTTCCGTTTTATTGAAGTTGAAAAAAAAAATTAAATCTAATTGGAAATGTTGTTTTGATTTTATTTTATATACCAATATTTTTCCGGTAGGGTAATTCTATCAAAATAATTTCTGATTTTTGGTCATCGAGCAATATGCAAGCAGTGTACAAACGTCAAGATAACATTGATTGGCATTAAGATTGAAAAATGTTTTACTAAAAACTCATCAAAATGGCACTTTTATATCAAAATGGCTCTTTTCTACCTTTTTTTTAAAAGCTTATGGGAATACAAACACCAAAAAAGCTATTTTATTTAATGTCTAAACGAAATATTGCGCGCTCTCCTATATCCAAAATTTGAAAAGTTCGACTCACCCTAATGTACACACCCTGCATGTTCTTCCTATTTAAGTCAGTCAACGTATTTACGAAAACCATCAAGGCAGACGACACGGTTTTTAAGTGTATGTGTTTGGGGGAGAGGGGGGGGGCCACATTTGGTTTTTTCTAAAAAAAAGTCATCTATATCTTAATATTTCTATTAAAAAAAAGTCCTTCAAAAAAAAATGGGGCTGTGCCCCTTCTTTACCCCCCCCCCCTCCCTTGGTGACGGACATGATAATTAGAGTACATGTGATAAGTATAAATAGCTAATAATGTGCACATGCAGTATGTATAAATAGCAATTTCTAATTTTTTTATTTTTTTATTTGATTTTTTTGTAAATTTTTTAAATCGGAATTTTCTCAGAAATTACTTTCATACTGTAGAAAAAAGGATTGCGTAGTTGAAAAAAAAATCTTGTTGAAAATTTCAATTTCAAAGGAAATTTTAATACTTTATTTTTTTTTATTTTTTTTTTTGCTACAAAAGAGATATATTTTTTCACTTGACTAAATTACAATCAAACTCACTTGACTAAATTACAAGCAAAAAGGTAACTTTTATTATTAATTTTTCTAAACATTTTTGGGTAACACTATTTTAATGTAACTCAAAAATGTTTTTCTTGTTTTCAAGGTAACATTACAATAATGCATATTAAATCATAGATATCATTTTACTATAGTCAAGGGCTGTTCCAGGAAACAATATTGTGCGGCGGTTCCTCCCGTCCCAGCGCCCCAGCAATCTCGCCATGCTTGACCTATGCATGGTCCACCATCGGCGTCATTACTGGGCCACCATCGACCGACAAGCATAGTCCAATCCAAGTCTTGCTCGCTGTTTAAGGCATGGCAGCCGTTTTGGAACGGCGTTTAGATGCTTTGCGATTGCCTTTATTTATGCTACTTTTGGTTCATTTCGTTAGTTACTCTTGGTTGAGTAAAGGTTAGAGATGGTGTCTCGATAAAAATACTCATCTTGGGCAGATGTTAAATGCACCCAGCTACTGTCTTGTAGAAGGCCTCCTAGGCAAAGACTTAAGGGGTAAACAGATTCTATCTGTTGACCAGCCTCGTACCCGTTCTCCATCTATTAGGCTGGCGCAGATGTATTTTTAATACATTGTTTCCAGTTTAGGATGTTGAATGCTAGATCTTCATGACTCAATGCATGGGTTTTGTTTGTGTCTCTCAGGTTTCCTGAACTCTGTGGTAGATCTCAGAGAGGCTAATTCCATAAACAGCTAAAAAGTATCAAAGTATTAACAGTGCCATGTTGCGCATGGGTGGTGTTCCTGTTTGTACTTTTGGTGTGCATTGCGGAGGCCACATTTTGAGCCCTTTGTTACGGCTTAGGGTTTAATAATAGTACTGAGGCAATTGCTTGGGCTATTAAACAGTGTTCTGAGTACGATTTATGCTTTGAGTCGAGTTCTTCAACAAACTTAGAAATAAATAAAGTACCAAAAACTATAAAACACAAAAAACCATCATCATCACCAAGTTCTTTAAACCTATCATTCCCTAATATTCGTGGTCTTTCAAGTAACTTTTCTTCTGCTGAGTTTTATCTCTCACAAAGTTCACCTGACCAACTTGCACTTTGTGAGATTAATTTGAGTTCAACTGTCTCATCTTTAATTCGTAAAGACTTCAATAATCACATGTTTGGTCTAGGCATTTACATTCGTAAGAATTCACTCATTTGTCGTGAAACTAGGTTTGAATCCACAGACTATTCGTGCTTTCGTTTAGCACCACTTCACTCTATTGCCTTTCTTTTTGTTCTATATCGCTATCCTTCATCTCAGGACTGCACTCTTTTTGATGTTATTTCTGATTATATTGACCAAGCTCTCTCTCTCTCTTTATCCATCAGCTAATATAGTTGTTGTCGGTGACTTTAATGCTCACCACTCCAAATGTCTTGGCTCTAGTGTCAGTGATTCTGTAGACATTTAAGCCCATAGCTTTTGCCTTTCTCAATCTCTAACTCAAATAGTCAATTTTCCTCCTCGCTTTCCAGATAACCCGAATCATTTACCTTCTTTACTCGACTTATGTCTTGTTTCTGATCTTAGTCAATGCTTAGTTTCTCCACATTCACCCTTATGTGCTTCTGATAACAGTTTGATCTCTTTAAAGCTAATATCTCATTCTTCTTCATCATCTGAATTCCCCTATTATCATACCTTTTGCGACTACCTTAAAGCTGACTGGGACTCTTTCCGTGATTTTCTTCATGATGGCCCTTGGGTAGAAATCTTTCGTCTTCCTGTCAACAAATATGCTTCTTACATAACTTTGTGGATTCCGGCTAGCATGGAATCTTTTGTTCCCTCTCGACGATTCTAGGTCAAGCCTCACTCTTCTCCATGATTTTCTTCACACTGTGCTGCTGCGTGTGCCAATCGAAACCGTTACTTCCATATTTATCAGCAAAACAATCCTCCAGAAAACAGACGTCTTTTTATTACTACTAGAGACCTTTGTAAAAAGGTTTTGTCTAACGCCAAAGCCCGCTATTCTCAGGTCATAAAATTCTGTATCTCATCTCAAAAATTAGGCTCTCGTGACTTCTGGAGAATCTTTAATATCACTCCAGCCTCTGTATCTAAAGTGATTTCCTGCCTTCACTCTTCTACAGCTTGTGGCCCGGACAACATACCTGTTATTGTCTTGCAGAAGCGTTCTCCGGAGCTGTTATCTATACTCTCAAAACTATTTAACAAGTGCTTATCAGAGTTTTGTTTTCCAGCCTGCTGGAAAGCGGCATCTGTTGTCCCTATCTTCAAAAAATCCTGGAGAGCAACCTGATTCGTCTAACTGCCGTATTAGTCTTCTTGTTATCATAAGCAAGGTTTTTGAACCTTTAATTAACAAAACTTAATTTCTCATTTAGAATCTAATAACTTACTTTCTGACCATCAATATGGATTTCGATCTTTCGATTTGCTAACAGTAATAACCGCTAGGTTTTATCGTGCATTAGATAAAGGTGGAGAGGTTAAGGCCATCGCTCTTGACATTTCAAAAGCTTTTGATAAAGTTTGGCATACTGGTCTTCTCCATAAGCTTTCTTCTTATGATGTATCTGGCAATATCTTAAAGATTATTGAATCCTTCTTTTCCAATCGTAGTATAAAAGTTGTCCTCGATGGACAGCACTCTTCTTTCATCTAAGGTTGCATTGTTTGCTACCATTTATTCTTGTCGTGATAAGAAAACAACACTTTCTGATTGCTTGGAGGGGGCATTTGAGGTTTAAAAGGATCTCACCTCTGCTACAGCATGGGGCTCACAGTGGCTGGTGAACTTCAATACAGGTAAAACCCAATTTTTTCAGCCAATCGTTATCGCAATAATTTAGATCTTCCTATATTTATGAACGGTAAGGTACTCGATGAGTCATCTACTCTTCATATTCTAGAATTAACTCTTACTTCCGATCTTTCTTGGAAACTTCAAATCAGTTGCAAAATTAGCATCTGCTAAGGTTGCATCTCTCTATCGAGGTGGACCACGGCGATCTATACTGAAGGCCTTGCCATCGCGCAAACAGCGTATTTGACTGGGGGCCTATTTTAAACTGTACTTAACTATATAATCGCCATTTTCGTTATATTAAAATATGGGTAAAAAGTGTTGTATTTATGGCTGTACTACAAATTATTTATCTGCTAAAAAGAAATCGGATAATTTGAAGATCTCAGTATATCGATTTCTTTAAAATGAAGAAGAAAAACAAATGTGGATTAAAGTAATTCCAAATGCAAATCTAAATGTAAAAATGTCATTAGTCTCATTAGTAATGAGACTGTAGTTTGTGAGTTGCATTAGCCGATAAATTTTGAAAAACAACAAGTCAGAGGAAAATATCGTCCTAAATTTTCACCATCTGTTTGGCCAGGCATACCTTCTTGTCAAATTCCCACTCAATCTCCTCCATTACGTTCAACAAATTGTGCTTTTTCGTGTTCTCGAAATTTCGCTCAAGATGAACTATCAACTTTTTTAGAAAATGATAGAGTAACTTTTGCTGAAATGAAAAAAATTATTTTAAGTAATGAAAGAATAATAAAAACATATCGATGAAAGGTATTCCATCGATATGTTTTATGATTAATAACACTATTCATTTGCAATCACAAGCTTATTCAAATGGGGTTCCATGTTTTTTAATCAAGATTAGTGACGATTTGCATTTTGAAACTTATCACTATGGAGTCAAAATTAAAATTTCTACAATTTCTAAAAACAGAGTTTCCAAAATTAATGCATGGCCAATATTAGAAGAAGTCGTACGTTATTTAAAGAATTTGATTCTTGGAAGAAAAGAAATTGTAATTCAAGAAAATTTAGCTTCTATGGGTTCACTATGGGTTCTAAATAAAAAAAATCTAATAATAAAGAAATTATTATTATATCTTTTCTGAAAAATTTGAAAAGATCTAATAATAAAGAAATTATTATTATATCTTTTCAGTATTTTGCTACGTCCAGAAGTGTGTATAATCAATTGCGAACAGATTACCAATTGCCTTCTGTAAGAACTTTGACAAGAATAACTTCAAAAGTTTCTAAATTAAACGAAAAACTTTTTTTGACAAATATTTTCCAATCTATTGAAGAAAAACAGAAACTTTGTTTGTTATTGCATGACGAGGTTTATGTTAAAAAAATGTTATTTTATCATGGTGGTACATTGTTTGGTAAAGCAATGGACGATTCAACTTCTCTTGCAAAAACTGTATTGGGTTTAATGGTTAATTGCTTATTCGGTGGACCATCGTTTATTACCAAAATGATACCTATAAATAAATTAAACTGGCAATTTCTTTTCAAACAAATTAGCATTACTATCCAATCAATAAAGGAATCATCGAGTCAAGTCAAAGCCATAATATGTAATGGAAATAGAATTAATCAGGCATTTTTTAAAATCTTCAAAAGAACGGTTCCAAATAAACCCTGGTTGACTAATGATGGTATTTTCTTAATCTTTGATTATGTACATTTGCTTAAAAACATTAGAAATAATTGGCTTACTGAAAAAACTGGTCAACTTATTTTTTATGATAAAGGAGTACATAAAGTAGCACAATGGGATCATCTTAAAAAGCTTTATGAACTTGAATCCAAAAATTTAGTTAAATTATCTAATTTAAACGAGGTTTCAATATTTCCAAAGCCAATTGAGAGACAGTCAGTTTCTACCTGTTTAAGGATATTTTGTGACAAAACTTACCATGCTTTGATTAACCATCCAGGACTGCAGCATATAAAAGAAAGACAAGACACAGCAGATTTTATTAACATTGTTGTATCGTGGTGGAAAGTTCTCAATGTTAAGGGAACAGGTGCAGATATTAGATTTAATGATGAACTTCATGCAGTAATTAGAGATCCTAATGATAATAGGTTGGACGATATTTTAAATTTTGGAAATATGGCTTTAAAGATGGCTGGAAAGCAAGGTAAAAGAAAGAAACAACTTACTTGTGACACTGCACAATAAATTTACCACACGTGCAATAGTGTTGTTGAATTATGTTGATCATTATTGAATAGCTCACATCAATATGTCATTCTTAGTGAGTTTTCTACTGATCTATTAGAAAAAGAGTTTAGTAAATTGCGACAAGGTTCCGGAGGCACATATTTTATAACAGTACAACAGCTGATTGAAAAATTGAATATTTCAAGAGTCAAGCTTTTACTGTCACTTGATAACCTGGCTGTTGACATAAGTCTTGATACAACCCATTCTTGTCCAAATTGCGGCTTTTTATTGGATGAGTCCTCTGCTGAGATATTTGACAACTTACCAGATCTTGAATCTTTCATTTCTCCTGATACAAATATGGCACCTATATACATATCAGGGTATTTAACTCGTAAAGATATCAAACTATCAGAAAATGAGCTGCTAGAAAAAACCACTTTTTACCACCAAAAATATGGACAATACATAGACTCAATTGACCGTGGTGGACTTAATATTCCCACTGATAATACCTGTCAATGGGTAATATTTTCTTTTATAATTTTTAAAGCGATTAAGGATCAAGTATGCAGAGTTTCATTGAGCAATATTCTAATGATGGTATCAGAGTTTTACAACTTTGAGATGCATTGACATCACGGAAATATTCTTTCAAACATTTTTTTAAATAATTTATGTAAACTTCTGACTCCTCGTTCAAATAAAGAACCAGCTCAAAAAATATTAAAATTGTCATGAATTTTTAAATTATTATTGTAATCTTATTGCAAACTTTTTATTGTAATTTTATGTATATGATTATTAACTTGTGTTTTACAAATAGAGTGTTCAATGTCTTTTTTCTTCAACTCTGAGTTTCACCTTTACTGGATCTTCTGGAAGAGTTAATAAATCTCAAAATATAATAGGTTTTGAGATTTAGTAACTCTTCCTAAAGAACCAGTAATGGCAAAACTCAGAGTAGAAGAAAAAAGAAAAGTATTTTTACTAATATATATATGTATATTAGGGTGGCTCTTAAAACAACATTTTTGAAAAAAACCTGTTCCTACCCCTTTACTTTGTTCTATATAATACTAAAACACTAAGTTTAAAATTTTTTTGAACAAAAAATTATTTTAGGGGTAGCTTAAGACCCTTAAAAATTTGACTGGTCCCTAAAATTTTGAAAATAAAAGTTCTTCTACAGTATGTCAACCTGGTACTCAAAAGAAGCGAAATTATATAAAAACTTTAAAAATAATAATCAATTTCCAAAAAAATAACTTTTTTTTTAAATAAATGCATAAAAGCTATTGTTTTTAAGCTGAAAATAAAAAAAATCATTATTTTCAAGTTTTAAAAAAATAGTTTTTTTAAACATGCTTTTTTTGTAAAGTGATTACTGTTTTTGAAGTTTTTATATAATTTCGCTTCTTTTGAGTACCAGGTTGACATACTTTAGAAGAACTTTTATTTTCAAAAATTTAGGGACCAGTCAAATTTTGAAGGGTCTTGAGCTACCCCTAAAATAATTTTTTGTTCAAAAAATTTTAAACCTAGTGTTTTAGTATTATATAGAGCAAAGTAAAGGGGTAGAAACAGGTTTTTTTCAAAAATGTTGTTTTAAGAGCCACCCTAATGTGTATATATATATATATATATATAAATATATATATATATATATAAATATATATATATATATATATAAATATATATATATATATATATATATATATATATATATATATATATATATATATATATATATATATATATATATATGTATGTATATATATATATATATATATATATATATATATATATATATATATATATATATATATATATATTATTGTTTTATTGTTTTGTTTGATTAATTTGAGAAAAATTAATAAATGAAGAAATATTTTGTTGGAATTTCAGTTTGTTATTTTAAAATAAAATGTTTTGAGAGTGAAAAGTTTATTGAGTTAATATAAAATTACTTAAAATTTTTGTTTTGTTTTCGCCGTTTAAAAAATAGGCCCCCAGTCAAATATGATGTTTGCGCGATGGCAAGACCTTCAGTATAGATCGCCGTGAGCTGGACACTTTCTGACTTCGGCTTCTATTCTCTATCTCTATAAATCTCAAATCCGGCCTTGTATGGAATACTGTCGCCATATCTGGGGCAGATCCTCTAATGATACCCTTTCTCTTTTAGACAAGGTGCAAAAATGCATTTTAAACATAATAACATAAACATGGACCTGCTCTTGCAGCCAACCTCCAACCATTATCACATCGTCGTAATGTTGCTTCTCTTTTCTACAAATTCTATGATGAGCACTGCTCTAAAGAGCTAGCTTCTCTTGTGCCATCTACTAAAATTAATCCTCGTGTTACTCCTCACTCAATTAAGTCTCATCCTTTTTCTGTGACTGTTCCTAAGTGCTCCAAAAACTTTTATTCGTCTAGTTTTTTTCCTTGAACATCAGTTCCTTGGAATTCGCTTCCTTCATCTTGCTTTCCTGACTCATATATTTGCAATCCTTTAAATCGTCCGTCAATCGTTATCTTGCTCTACAATTTTCATCTTTTCTCTTCCAGTAACTTCCAACTTCAGGTAGTGGTTGCTTGCAGCCTTGTTGAAAGTGATGTCAAAAAAAAAAAAAAAAAAGGTGAACCGGGGTGATGTTTGCCTGCCTGTTAAATAAAATATAAATGTTAGTAGTAAAATTAAATAAGAAAGTAATAGATTTATCTCTTCTATTATTATAAATTAATTATTCTTCTTTTATACATTAATTAAGTAATACATATTTTTACATATTATAAGGAATACAAAAAAGCAAGAAAAAAAAAAGGAAAACAACAACAAAAAACTCATTAAGTGCATATATATATACACTTATTGAGTTTTTTTTTTGTTATTTTCTTTTATTTTATATATCAATTTCTATATCAATGACTTGGGATGCAATATAAAAAGAATATCTTACGTTGTTTATCCAATAAATCAGGACTCATTGAACCCATGATAACATTAGATAATCGTGTTGTTTTCAAAAAAATACTCTCATTGAAATACTACATATAAAAATTATAAAAACATATTTCAATTATCTCAAACTATAAACACATAGTGATCTACACAAATGCAACTATATATATTCTGTATTCCAATTATAGATTTCAATTCATTAAACATGTTTAACTTGCAAAAGAATAAAGCAAAAGCATAAAGGAAGATCATCATTACTATTTGATGTCTTCGATTTTACTGCAATCTTTTTTTCTTGACAATGTGCCAGGTGATTTAAAAATCATTTAAACAGTTTTGCATTTCTAATAATAAATAGATGTTAAAGCACTAAACTTACATTAAAAAGTAGCAATATATTTATATAATATAACTTATCTATAGATTAAAAAACTAATTTACTCACAATATTGTGTTATCTTAATTTTACCTTTTTACATTACTAGTTTTCATCATTCCTGATTACATTGTTAAGCTAACATCATTATTTTATTTAATTCTAAAAATTAACTCAATCACATCGCTTTTTATGTATGTAAAAATATTTAATAAAACTGAACAAATTATAATAATGATGATGAGAACAATTGTGATTCTACACTTATTAGCATAATTAAAAGGAAATGTTTAATCTCCATATGATTTAAACCCAGTCACGCGAAATGAATGTCAGGTCAAACTCGTAAAATAAGTATAAAATTATAACCAAAATAAATAAAAATAAGTGAAGTTAACGAAGGAATAAAATATAAAATAAACTGTAAAAATGAGTGTAAACTATAAAATCCAGTACTTTGTAAACTATAAAATACTCTGTAATGCTTAATTAATACAATAAAAACATTGTAACAATAAAAACATTTCAAGAAAAAAATATAAAATATCAAAGAAAAGTTAAAACAAATGAAAAAACCACAACCACCATTTCTGTCAGGAGCATTAGCCATCGCTTTATGGACCTCTTGACATCTTTATTACATGCTCCTTTTTCATGTTTTTGAACTGCAACTTTACATTTAAAACAAGGTATTTAAATGTGATCCACTTAATTACCACAAAATAATTGTCTATTAATTTAGTTAGTGTTGATTATGCCAGGACTTTGTTTTAACTACAAGGGAGTGCTGCTACATTGACCATCTTACAGCCTTAGGCTTATTAACTGAGGGTTTGGTTGGGGCAGACTATTAAATAATAAAAAAAATAAAAAGTGTATTAAAATGTTCCTTATGTTTATATTAAAAAGTCATCACTTTGAGCAAGTCTTACAACAAGCGAAAAAATAAAGTTATTTTATGCTGCTTAACTGCAGATTTACCCATTTATATAAGTAAATGATATAAATATATATCTATATATATGTTATATTTAACATTATATTTATGTATATATGTATATATATATATATATATATATATATATATATATATATATATATATATATATATATATATATATATATATATATATATATATATATATATATATATAATTACGATATAAATATATAT
Source organism: Hydra vulgaris (assembly GCF_038396675.1). Classification (NCBI taxonomy): domain Eukaryota; kingdom Metazoa; phylum Cnidaria; class Hydrozoa; order Anthoathecata; family Hydridae; genus Hydra; species Hydra vulgaris. The sequence continues at coordinate 4,744,360 of NC_088924.1, forward strand.
CTACATATATTATGATAATATTATATCTATGTATTTATGTACATATATAATTATATAAACACTTAAATATAATAGATATAAATATAAAATAAATAATATAAAGTGTAAATAATTTGAGATCCTTAAATCATACTATTAGTATAAAATTTACAAGTCATAGGTTATACCACGTTGAAATATAACATTTGCTTAATGTTATAACCTATGACAATATTCATTATTAGATAGTATAACCTATGATAGTATAGTCTATATAATATAATATAACTTATGACAATATATTACATAATATCATAATGTTTGGTTTTATTTTAAAAGTAAGTAAATATTTTTTGAGGATCACAAATATGCTTCATAATATAAAGTATAAATGATTGGATATCCTCAAAAAAACATTTACTTACTTAAAGTAAGTTTTTATTCTAAAAGTAATACTTTTAAAATAAAATCAAATATTAGGATATTATGTAATATATTGTCATAAGTTATATATACATTATATTATTTATTTTATATAAAATAAATAATATAATATATAATAATAATAATGTAAATAAAGTATAAATGATTTGGTACCTCAAAAATTCATTGCCTCAAGGTTGAAGTTATCAATACTGTACACATGTCTGATTGCAGTAACGCTGTTTCTGAATTTAGCAGAATGAAGACGTGTTAAGATTGCAGGCTGAAATCTAAGTAGCTGGAATGGTAAATTATATCATCAGAGAATCGGTTCATTAAAGATGATTTAATGGAATCCATTACGGTACAAATAATGTTTGGCTAAAGTAGTCTTCCCGTTTTAACTCTGTGCTATTTTCGTTTCAGTTACCAGAATTGCTTCAAAGTACATGCTGTCTGCATTGGCAAAGGGCTTTCTTACAAATGTTTATTGGCTATGTGAGAGCAATTAAATTAATGTATATATATATATATATATATATATATATATATATATATATATATATATATATATATATATATATATATATATATATATATATATATATATATATATCTTGCTTGAAATGAATTTCAGCCTTCTGTCAATACTCACAGAAAAAGTTAACTGACGTCATTTTTTGTCAGAAAAGGTTAACTAACGCGATGATTAGTTTCTGAGCACTTGGTAAATTCAATTGTATTGCTTGCAATAACTAAGTTATGGTTTCCTATCTTTGCTGTCAGCTTCCAGTCTAAATTGAAACAGATAATGGACATTTTTCTATCATACTTTCCCAAAGAGCAATGTCGTGTGGGCTACAAAAAAACTAATTTTTAATTTAAATACAAAAAAAGATGAAATTCAAATTGTAGTCTTTCTTGAAGAAAGACTACAATTTGAATTTCATCTTTTTTTGTTGATATGGTACGAAAGCTTTGCTTTGACGGATTTGTATTATGTGAATGTGGTCGGTTGTTGTATGCTAATGAAGCAAGGGCTGATTATTGAGGGAGTCCCTATCAACTCGGCCTTGAAAACTGGTTTAAAATAATCATTTATTGCAATGCAGATTACCTTAGGGTCTATTGCTGTTCAATTATTATTTGTATTGAGTTTCCACCTAAAATAATGGAAAAAATTCCATTCGTTGCAAAAAGGTTGCCGAGTTGACGGCAACCTGCGGCTTGTAAGTCTTGTGTGGTTTTTTTGATATCAAGATGCGAGTCTTAAGCTCCATACATAAGTATTAATAAAATACTGAAATAAAGATATAAGTAACTCCTTAAAAAAAATTTTAACTTTTGGCTTTTCCGTCTCAAAAGGTTGCCAACCCCTGCTTTATGAAACTTTTAAAATGCATTTTAAATTTGTTAAATGCAAAAAAGTAGTTATAGTTTGCTAACTTCTAATCTTTTGTTTCTGTTTGAAGTTAGAACAAGTCTTTCTAAATATAAAAACAAAGTCTTTGAAGTGTTGTAATTTTAAATATGTTTATAATTTAAACGTGTAAGGTTTATACATATTTCAAAAACCCTCTAATCTTTTTCTATTCAGAGTAAGTCTTTGTAGCTATAAACTCGAAATATTTTCCTAAGTTAAAAATTTTTTAATTTTTTTCTATACCTTTTACTTTAATTCACTTTTTGCTCAGAGCTAGCATTTTTAATTTTGCTCAGAGCTAGCATTTTTAATTTTAAAAGGTTAAATTGATTTGAAATATGTTCCTAAGTTAAATTTTGAATAAATTTTTTTTCTAAACATTTTACTTGAAATCACTTTTTTGTTTTAGTTGTAAGCTAGTCTAATTAAAACATGTTCAGGGGCGGATCTAGGATTTATACCTCCTTTGGCGAAATTTTTGCTCAAAAACTTACCCACCCCTCTCCGTTTTAGCTCCCTAACCCCCTCCCTCGGCATGGCTTTCGTGACTGGCCGATCCGGTAATATTTTTATTATATAATATTAAGATAATATTAGATAATAATAATAATATTAGATACAGTAATAATAAAATCGTTAATATTAGAAATCGTAACTAAATTCGGCTAATATCTTCACTATCAAATATACGCGTTTAAAATTATATTAAATACAAACTATTTTATTATTTTCTTGAAATATACAATGCACTTGAGGTAAAGATAAACAAAAAATTTAAAGTTAATAGTTTTTTCAACCTGGAGATTACTACTCTCTGACCTTGAATAGTTTAGTCAACTACTTAAAATATTAGTCAACTAATTGAAAAAATTAGTCAACTAATTGAAAATATTAGTCAACTAATATTTTGAAAGCAAATTGTGTGAAAGCAATTTTAATTCCCAATCCCAGACAATTTCCGTGGTATTAGTATTTTACCTACCTTTACCAAACTTCTGGAATATCTAACCATACTTTTATATCCTAGTAAAATAGAAAGCTATTCTCATCAGTTTGGTTTAAAAAAAAACAGCTCTACACTACAGGCAGAATTTTTATTATACAAAACCATTAACCACTATAATAACAATAACACGACATTATATATGTGCAGTTTAGATGCAAATAAAGCATTTGATACTTGCAACTGGGATTTGCTATTTGAGAAGCTTTATTTCCCAAAAAACCTTCCTTTAACTCTAGTACAGACAATCTCATCGCAATATCTATCTGGTACTTTACCTCAAATCAATTGTATGTCACAATAAACGCAACAAGGGTCTATTTTATCGCCACATTTATATTGCATTTATACTGAAAATAAAACATTAGTAAAATCGTTTCAGAATGTAAAATATGTTCGGCAATAAATAGTATCTATACTGATGTCATTGCATACGTATATGATGTAAATTTGCTTAGTCCAATAATCTCCAGTTTGCAAGAACTAATTGTTAGGTTTCAAACATATGGAATATCAAACTTTATCAAGCTAAACACTGAAAAAAAGTTCAATCGCCAACAACGTTATTCAAATTAACGGAACTTATATATATATATATATATTTATATCCTAAATATATATATAAAAAAATTGCAACACTTCAAAAAACAAATCTAAATGAGCGTAGGCGAGAGCGGGAGGAATTGGTACAACTTTTAGCCATTTTAAATCAATTTTAACTTTTGAATACATATATTAAATGTTACTTATAAAAACCTCTTCCACATAAAATATAGTTGGGTTTAAAGCATTTGCTCACCGTAATTTTATCAGGAGTTCATTTTGCTGCTATTTGAATTTTTTTTCACGTTTTGCTGTTAGTGACATATACGCTATATTTTTAGTGTTTTTTGAACTTTTTATTTTTATATTTTATTATTACTTTAAATTTAAGCTAAAACTAAAATTTCTAGAAAAAATTAAAATAGTTAAATACTTAAAAAAATATTTCCCTTTAAAGCGTTGGATTATTGAAACTATTAATGAACTTTTATTGAAAACATACTAAACTTTGTTTTATTTAATAACTTACGAAAACATTGATCTTTCAATGTGAAACATTGATCTTTCAATGTGAAACATTGATCTTTCAATGTGAAACATTGATCTTTCAATGTACAACGTGATGTAATTTCTTGTATGCGTTGTTTCTTTTTTATTTATACATTTTCCGGGTATGTTTATAAAAAATAATGTTGATTTTAAAATGAGTTATTGTGTTTCATTGAAATTATATTTATTTTGGGTTATATTTCTTACTGTATTAATGTAAAAACGCAGTGTACCAATGCTCCTTGTGCTGTGTATTAATGATCCCCATGTAAGGGAGCATTGGTACAAAAAAGCGTGTTTAGTAAAGTCAAAATTATTGTACATAACCATTAATATTTTTAAATACAAATTATATTTGAATGTTGTAAATACATTCGAAAAATAGAAAAAGCTATTAGTTTTTATTTAAACATTTTGTTTGTATTTTAATTTCTTGTCGAAACGTACCAATGCTCCCCCCTCTTACTCATTTTCGATCGGTTACCTATTACTCATTACTTTTTTATTACCTATTACTACATTACCCTATTTATTACTTATTTATTACCTATTACTTATTTATTACCTATTACTACATTACCCTATTTATTACCTATTACTACATTACCCTATTACTCATTTTCGATCGGTTGCAATAGCAATAATTGATAATTCTTTTTTTTCAGCCGTCAGCAATAGTCTATTTATACAACACTCTACCAGTGTCAAAGCCTATATATGGCCTTGAGCTATACAACAACGACATCAGTTTCCTTGGAAACATAGACGCTGTTGGAAGAGCAGTTTTAAAATTATTTCAAATCAAATCAAAAATAAAAACATTGTTTTATTTTTATTTTTTTTGTTTTGAGATATAAAGTGCTAAAAAAATGTTGACGTAGTTAATAAACAGCCCCTCAGGTGTGTAGACAGTTGTTACATTTTTTAATTTAGTTAATGAAAGATACCAATTTATTTTCTTATGAAAGTTACCAATAACAGCTATAAAATAAACTATATAGAAAGGGGCAATATAAAAAAAAGTTTATATTTAAATAATTTGGATATATTTATAGAGCTATAGGAAAGATAAGTATTTAAATCAGTATACTTTTTTGCGTTGCGTCATATTGTATATTTATATATTTTTTTTGTGTGTAAATAATGGATAAAAATGTTGTAGTTGGCACCTCGTCGTTTATCTAATTACACCGCTCAAGTCATTTTTAATGAATTAACAGGAGAGTGAAAAACTGCATGATATGCAATATATGAAATATTATTTCATTGATTTCAAAAGTTTATAAATTTTGAATGAATTTGGTTGTTTTAATCGTGTTAAATTTGACATATGGTCTTGCGGGAAAAGTTGTTTTATCAAAGTACATTCAACGAAAGTAAAACCGTTAATTTATAATTTGGGCGGTGTTGTTAGATAAGCAATGACGTGTTGTGTTTTATTATCACTCTAATCTTTAGTGGAACATTTCAAAAAGAAGTTTCTTAGAATTCCCACGTATATTTATAAGTGTTTAAACATGTTGTCGTGGACTAATGCCGCAATAACTTTTTTTAAAATAATAAAAATTTGGATTTAAGATTTTGGATAAATAAAATTACTTATTTTAACGTTATATTTTATTTGTAAATACAAATAAAATATAACGTTAAAATAACTTAAAAACGAATAAAATGTAACGATAAACGCGACAAAATATTTTCAATCCTTATAGTATAATGACTTAAAAAAAAAAAAAAAGTTCTAGATAAATCTAATCTACCAGATAAATAATCTATGTAAAGTGAAAATTTCACTTTAAATAGACTATTTATCTTTGACTATATTCAATTCTGAACTGCGAACCATTTTTTGTGTAAAAGCTTTCTAAATATTATTTTAAGTATTGTTTCGGAAAGAATTCTCTTAAATAGTTTAAAACGGAAACCAAACGCCATTTAAACAAAAAGATTTTGATTTATAAATGTTGTTTTTTAAAAAGTAGATAAAATCAATTAAAATCTAAAAGACAATGTAATTATTTTAATTTACTCTGCAATTATATGAAAATGAGGTTTTACAACCTCATTTTCATATAATTGCAGACTAAATTAAAATAATCACAACCATTCTCACATTTTCGTAAACTTTATTACGATATTATTTATTCATATTAATGGTCTCATTTCATTTATATTTTTGTAATTATCTATTTTTATATTTTTAATTGCCGTTTAAAAATATTACAATAGCCAGATATATTTTACAATTTTTACATTAGTAATGATGTAGAAGATCATGATGATCTTCTCATAAAGCCCTTTACAATGTATGGTTAATTTTTGATAAAAAGACAATGCCTGCATTAAAATAGTAATGCACTTTTATGCAATAATATTAAAAAACCAAAATATCATGATAAAATGTTAAACCAAACAATATACAAAAAAACGATTTAAAACAAGTAGGGTTGAAAATTTTCCGAAAACTTTTAACTTGAAAGTTGAGTTGAAAATTCAACTCGGGGAAACTTTGGAAATTTTGGAAATTTTCAAAATAGATAAGTTATTTTATATTTAATGGGTAAATTTTATGTCTTATTTAGGCAATTGTTATGGACAATTTTATCGCAAAATATTGTGAAGTAGCTTATAAAAACTTCAGAACCACCCCCTTCCCCTTTGAAAAACCCTTTTTTTGGTCTTTTGTTGAGTTTTTTTATAAAAATCTAAATATGTTTTATCCTGTTATTTGCTAAGCATATTGATGTTCATTGCCGTAGCAAGCCTTGTTTGAGGCTAAAAATAATTTGCACCCCCATGCCTAAGGGGCCATCCATAAAGGACGTCATGCAAATAGGGGGGGAGGGGTCCAGATTAAAAGGACAAAAAAGGACAAGGGGGAGGGGAGGTTATCAGAAAAGGACGTCACTTTATATAATTTTTTTGATGGATATAAACATGTGTTTTGATGGAGTTAACGTAAGGGAATGTTATACTTTTATCTATCGTAATATAAGAAAGAAATTAGTGTTGATATTTATTTAAATTTTATTTTTGTATAAAAAATATATTGAATATATTATATATTAATTATATATTGCTCAACCCTTGGTAGTTTCTCGTATCATACGTATCATTAGTTGATAGCTACGGGTTTTCGTGCTAATTCTTTTTGCGTAATTCGTCCCCAAGGACTTAGTGTTAATATCATATATCATTTTAAATAGAGTTTTACGAATATTTGTCCAAAGGGAATTGCTTGCGTAGCAATTAATAATGATCGTCTAAAGCGAATATTACAAATGATTGTCCAAAAGGAATTTGACGGGAAAAAACACATCTTTACTTTTACAGCATTTGTGTTAATAAGACAGAATTTCAAAGATTCAGAAATTCATTCAAAGTCAGTGCAGAGACTTCCGGAATGGCGGATGCTTTTTTGTAACGAATTTTATAAATAAATTTAAAATAAAAGAAGATAATAAAAAGATAATAAAATAAAATAAAAATAAAGAGAATGGAGAAAAGAAAAAGAAAGAAATAAAGAAGCAAAAACTAAAAAAAATTAAAAACCAATTAAAACAAATTAACAAAAGAAAAAATTGAGATAAGAAAAAGGAAAGACAAAAAACCAAAGTTAAAAGAAAATAAACATTCGAGAATGGAAAGTAATTAAAAAGAATTAAAATAAAATATAAAAATTGCTCCGTTTTTAAAGAAAGAAATAAGAATATTTTTAAAATTTTAATATTTTTGAAGGATTATATGTGTTTGCTTGACATGATTTACTTTCTTATTTTAATATTGTCATTTATTATGAAAACTCTATACTTTTCGTGACTAAATGTTTGTGTGTGTGTGTGTGGGTGACACGTTTTTATTTGTGAATATTATTGTTTTTATTTGTGAATTTATTTTTTGTTATTTTTTAATTTTGTAAAAGATCATTGTTGTCTGTATATTAAAAGATGGATAGAAATAGTCTTCTAAATTCGCTTATAAAACAATAATGCTCATCCATTCGAGAAAATAGCCGTTAGTCAAAAAAAAGTCCATAAAATATGGAATGAGATCAAGGAAAAGCAAGACTTGGAGGTTCAAGTAAAGACTTAGATCCAAAAATATACCTCAATGGTCTTGAAACAAAAAGGTTCTTTAATGTCATTTTGGGCCCATCAAACAACCAAGCAATCTGTTTCTTCCCATGCCAGTTCTTCCTCCTTAGAGTTCCAGCATTTTTCAGATCAATTTAATGAGCCAATAGATGTCGTTGATACCACATCAGATGCCTCTCGACACGACATCCTGAGCACAGAACAAATTGAGACGAAGAAGGCCAAGACTCATGTTCAAGACAAAATCAAAGCAGAGATTATTGTTTTGAATCAAGAAATAGTTGCTATGAAGAGCAGAAAAAGAAGTGGCTTATGGACCATTGCTAAAGAAGAAACCATTAAAAAGAAGAAGGCCCGTGTCCAGGAGCTTACGAGTAATCTAAACAGGTTGATTGGCAATATGAAGTCAAAACAAAGATCAATGGCTGAAAAGAAAACTGTCATGAATCAGGTAATATTTATCGCATCATACAATAATAAGTTACAATAATAATATTGTAGAAAATGAACATTAACTTATTTGTATAGTTCTTTCGGTACTCTAGGTGTTCGCTAACCACCCGGAAGTAAAAAAAGCTCTTAAAGTACGTGACGGAATCGGTCGCCCTACTATTGAGGTAGAACAATCTGAAATATTGTGTGTCATCATTCAACTTCCTGAACATGGATCTGCTGCCCACGAGAAAAGACAATCTGAAGTGTATAGGGTGAGAGTACAACTTTAGATAATAAATAATTCTAATGTACTATATTAGGTCTCAATATAAGTTTTCAGCCTTTGAACTTATTCAATGATTATTCTTTAATTACTTTTAAAGAGCCTCAAATCTTTGGATGAGCTTGGTGCCGAGCTCGAAAAGAGAGGTTACAATCTTAGCAGAAGTGCTTTATACACTCGTTTGCTGCCAAAACGGAGCGATTCGCTTGAAGGAAAGAGACACGTCCACACGGTTCCAGTTAAGTTGATGCGGGCTCAAACTGACCTCCATTCAAGTCACGTGGATGGTCCATTTTGTACAGCAACTATAAAGAATGTGGAAGAAGTTTGCTCTTTTTTGGGCCCCAAGGATGTGTGCTTTATAAGTCAAGACGATAAAGCTCGGATCCCTATTGGAATCACCGCTGCCAACAAACAAGCTCCAATATTGATGCATATGGAATATCGAGTTTCTCTTCCTGATCATGATTGGGTTATCGCTGCAAAGCACAAACTCATTCCGTCCGTCTACGCAGGTATTGCAATCAAACCAGACGGGCTTGGAAAATCTGACGCAGTTTCCTGTTCCGGTCCCACTTATGTTGCTATTCGATCTGGAAAGCATTCATCATCGACAGCGTATGCTCACGGATTAGACTTTGAACGACTTTTGACTCTGCTAGAGTTTGATTCTATCACAAAAGATCCTTTGACCAAGTTGGTCAAGCCAGTGGTTGTTTTCAGTGTTGATGGTGGACCAGATGAAAATCCACGATACGCTAAAGTCATCGAAACTGGTATAGCCTTCTTTTCAAATTTTTTATTGCGATCCATCAATACAGTTATGTTTCTTCTAATTTAAATATCTATTTTGTTTACAGCAATTCATCATTTCCTTACAAATGATTTGGATGCCTTATTTATCATGATAAATGCGCCAGGACGGAGTGCTTTCAATCGAGCCGAGAGAAGGATGGCTCCACTGAGTAAAGAGTTGGCGGGATTGATCCTACCTCACGATCATTATGGACCTCATCTAGACTCTGAAGGTATTCAAATTCATTTTTAATATCAACTGTTTATCAAAATACAATATAGATACAAGGCTTAAGGAGTTATTTATATGCATTGCGAATTTGCTGGAAAGAGCTGTGCCTCGGTCTTTTCAGGTCTGATGATTGACCAGTTTCCAACGGTGGCCGAGTATATCGATCCAGACAAAATGACGGAGCTCGACGTCCATCATCTCTTATCAAAGGATCAAGACTGGTTTGCCTCTCATGCGCGCACCAGTCAATATTTCACGCAAATTGTGAAATGTGAAGATCCCAGATGTTGCGCTTTGAAAAGAAGCTCTTACTTCCATGTTATTCCTGGTCGATTTCTGCCTCCACCTAATCCAATCAGCCAGTCAGAAGATGGTTTGAAAGCTGTATCCATTTCAGACATCGCCAGCAAGAATCGTTTTCTTTCAGTATTTTTTCTTATCGCTTCCAATATTCAGAGCACCATTCCTCGATCATTGAAATCATTCAAACCTCCTCCTTACGACCTGTTTTGTCCCTCTATGCAATCAAGTTTGTCTCAGAAAATCTGCAAGCACTGTAACTTGTATTTTGCCTCCCAAGTCATGCTCAAAAAGCATGTCAACTTTACTCATTCCAATGTTATTAACTGAATGACTATTACTGTTTTGCAAGTCAGGCCTGTTCGCATTGCCGCCAAGCGCAAAAGAGAGTTAATGGCCGTAGTTGCAATAAAAGAGAACGCGGCCTTTGCTGAATGGTTCGATGAGGACGAAATCGAAACGGAGGGCCTTCATATTCTGAATGATTCAACTGTTTCAGACGAACCGGACTGCTCTTTTCCAATCATATCAATTGACGATCACTTAAAAAATCCTTGGATAGATGATGAGTGAGGCAAGTTGATACACTGATACACTTTGATTAAATTTAATACGTCGGATAAGACTAAAGTAATATTAAATAATTTTTTTTTTCAGAAAGGCAAAAGAACAAAAACATACGTGGAAATACCTAATCAGATTCTGAATGATATTTAAAAATGCCTTATAAATGGTGACGTCCTTTATGGACGGCCCCTAAAGGGAATGGGGCATTTGTCAATATCTGTTAAATTGGCCTACAAATTTCTGAAAACTATAAATATGTGTATAAAAGAATTTGATTGAATATTTACAGTATTTTTCAATTCTTTTTTGATTTAAAGGCGTTGTTGATTAATGGCAAAAAGTAGAAAATTTTTTTGCTAAATTTGAACTATTTAAAAATAAGCAATAAAAACTCAATAAAAATAGGTTAGCAATAAAAATAAAGAAATAATGATTTCGAGGTCATAAATTACACCACTATGCTTAAATAAATGCTTTTAAGACTTGAGTCTCATTCGCCACAACCATTATTTTTAGGAAATCATAAACTGGTTTCTTAAAAATAATAAAAAAAGAAGGTCCTTAAAAAATAATTTCACCAAAATGAAAAAAAACTAAAAAAATAAAACTTGTTAATCTAAAAAAGACTTTACTCTTTTTATTTTGTGAATCTTTTAAATCCTAGATGAGAGAAGTAAAAGCCAGAAATATGTTATACACAAGCTCAAAAGACAGGCAAACTTGGATAAGATTTACTTTTTGATGTTTTACAAAAGTAATGTAATTAAAAGTAACATATAACAACTTTTTTATTTATATCTCTTTTAAAAAAATGCGCGATTCTTAAATGGACTCCAAAAATTTTACTAAAAGATGTCATTTTTCGCTTGTGCAACAAAAAAATAAATTTTATAAAATTATATAATTAATAGCTAAAAGTTTATTACCATAAACATTTATGGAAAATTACCGGAAATTTTTAGCAGAAAATTCTAACATTAAAAATAAATGTAGTTATTTTCAATTAAAAACAAATTTTTTTTAAGTTTCTGTTTGAATAAAGCAAAAGTCAGTTTGGTAGAAAAATCAAAACTTGGTAAGATTATTTTGTTCCAGAGGTAAGGACCTCGGTAAGAAACAAAAAACTGGTCTTTACTTTAATGGCAAAAGGGGGCAATAAGATGTTATTAATTCGTAGATTATATTTGTTTTTAGGTATCAAACAATAATACATTTGGCGACAAACTTTCTCTACATTTAAGCATGAAGCATAAAATATTACAGACATTTAGCTGATAAACATTTTAAGACATTAATTTCTTTAATAAGTTTTATATGAAAAATGCAATTTTTAAAATTTATTGCGGACGCTGCGTGTTTCTGATGAAGGTAAAGAGATTTTAGCTTTGCTCTATGAACGCTTTCCCATATAATATTTATGTATTAGTTTATATGACAATGTATAAATGAATAATATAATTGTGTTAACTGGTGTTTACTTAATATATTTCTTGCTTTATTGAGATTTTGATGCATTTAGCAATTTTATTGGAGGCATTATCAATATGATTTCTCAAAGATAGATTCGTCGATACACTTGTACATTGTACATTGTATATACTCCATTGTATATACATTGTATATAGATTGTATAAAAAAATTAACTAACACTTCCACAGTGTTTTCATCACTGTGGAAGTGTTAGTTAATCATTTTAATGTTAGTGAATGTTTTTATCACCATGGTGATGTTGAGTATAGGTTTAATCATAAGTAATATTGTTATATTTTACATTTCAGGTGAAGTTGTTGTTTTACAAGTTATTTTTGCTGGTAAAGGTATCACTAGTCATATGGCCCCAAAAAGCTGTCAAAAATATTAAAAATTTAATTATATCATCTACTGAAAAAGGAAGCAAGGATAACCATTCTTTATTGAACCTACACAAAAAGTTTGATATATATTTGTCAGAAGAGAATATACAACGACCTGTTGTAATGCTAGCAGATGGAAACAGTTCAAGATTTGACAACAATGTTCTACATTTCCTCCATGAAAAAAAAATTAACTTGTTTATAAGTACTCCTGATACAACTGGGGTTACTCAACTGTTAGATCAAAGTCCTAATGGGGTTACTCAACAGTTAGATCAAAGTCCAGAACATGCATCGTGAATATGATAAAAAAAGAGATGAACTTTTTACAACTTTTCAAACAATAAACCAAATAATTAATGCTGCAAAGAGAGTTGACATATCTAAAGAAGGTTTAAATGTAAACAATATGCAGCAAGAGAAATTTCAACAGGCTGGTAACTATATGGCTCAAAATTAAGAGCAAGAGCCTTCTTGCAGGCTTGTTCCAAGTACACCAAAGAAAATATGCACACGTTCATCAGCAAATGTTATTTTAACACCAATTACTCCACATTCATTTCCAGAATTAGCAAAAACAAATCATCGATATAGATCAGTTAGTTATTGGAAGTTTATGTTCGAGCAGTCGCAGATGATTATGAAAAAAAGTTATGAAAAAAGTTTAAATCTAGAAGATATTCCAGGTTTGCTTACAGTAAAACAAGGTAGAGCCAAAAGACATGAATAAAACGAAAAATATACGTGTCACCGATATACATCGGTCAATGGAAGCCCAAAACATCATTGAAATTGGAAGAAAAAAAAAAAGGATCAAAGGGAAAAAAAAAGCAAGAAAAAGATAGAGAAAAAGAAACAATTTTATAAATGTAAATTAAAATGTATTTGCAATGGCATTTGTGCAGTAACGGATTTTAAAGCCACGAAATAAAGAAATCAGTATACAGCAAAATTTCTTGTAGAGCTAATGGAATGAAGCCAATCAGTGCCGGTTTTAGCACTACCAGCGCCCTGGGCGAGATTTCTACGGCGCCCCTGGCTCAATTTAACCCTATTCAAAAAAAAGGCAAAGGGTAAAATAACCAAACAGTTTCTCCCCTTTATATTCGGCGCCCTGGGCCATCGCCCAACCAGGCTCTACCCTAACGCCGCCACTGAAGCCAATAATGATTAAACTAGCCACATCAACCGAAACAAATGCTAAACATAAAGGCAATTTGAATGACGTGGAAAGCGATAACATCAATTAGGGAAATGTTTTATGTTGTTTTGAAATGTAACTTTTTGATTCTGAAAAGAAATTTTGGCTTCTCAATGTCTCAATGTCTCAGTGTCTCCATGTTTGTACTAACCTTAGTACCCTTTAAAAACTACAAGCGTCTCTACTGCTAGTAAAAAGCTCATTTTATTAACCAGAGAAGGATATTGTGAAAAATTATTTGCACATGTTTAGATTTATTTTTTGCACATGTTTAGATTTCAGATAATATTTTCTTTCCCTAATAAAATTTTAACCTTACTTTTAAACTTTTGAAGCAAATGTTTTTTACTAAAAGTTTTATTTTCATGATAACTTGTCATCTTATTAAAAGATATTTTTACAAGAAGAGTCTCTAGTAAAATATTGTCAAAATTTTGTTGACCCTCATTCGCAGCGTATCCGAATAAAATAAATTAAAAATTATTGCAATGAGTATATTCATTAGAGTAGAGTTGATTTAAAATATCAAGTAAATAAAGTATTAAAGATTGGACTTTTTCGCACTCGTACATCATATGCACATATACTTTTTGAAAAAAACTTTCCAGTTGGCATTATTTAAATTTTTCATTCTGTGACAGTAGTTTGAGGCCCAGTTATTATACTTGCAATAATAAGTGGGCAGCGATAAGTTTGCTCAGGTCTTTCTTAGATATACCTGATGTGTTATGATGACAGAATCCCGGTTGTAAAGTTTTTGTAATATCTGCAACTAAAAAAACATCATTTTAAAGATGTACTTTAAAGGTGTACTTTAAAGGTGGTTTAGGAATCAAAAACTTTTTACCTGCATTTTTAAAAGTTTATTAAAAAACAAAGATTAATGCAAAATTTCTTCAACATCATAATGGGAACATTGTGCATGTTTTTTAATTTACCTACTTTTTAACAGCTGAGTATAAATTGTGGAAGCTCATTTAGCTAAGTTGGATTTGTTTCAAGCATTTGTTTAATTATGGTTTGAACTTCTATGAGAATTTAATATACGCTATAATATATGCTATAATATGTTCTACAATGTATTAACAATAATGCATTGCTTCTTTCCAAGGTTCGATAAGGGTATTGTGATGAACTTTGGAAACCCATTGCATTTGAATTGCTTTAAATTTGTTACTAAGATTTATCAATCCAGTTTAATATTTTGTAGTGCGAATTCTTGAATCAATTTTTAAATCTAGCCATTCCATAAAAAATTCTTAATTCAAGCCGGTGCAACCTGCCTTTTTGTTGGCAAGTATACAATGAAAGCCAAGTGTAACATCTGTGGAATTATCAATTTATTTATTACTACTCTGCTTTTAAGAGATAATTAATATTTTTCCCAGTTATTTAAATAAAATTAGGGTCGTTTCCACACCTACCGTGAGTCGACACTTATCGTAGGTTTAAATACTAACATAAATTTTGCAAAAAGTAGTAATTATTTTTTTATTTTACATCGTCATGCACTTCTATTACAATACATAGAAACCGCAATACATAGTTACTTAAATGAACTCAGTGGGTTTATTACGTCAGCCTATGAAAATACTTTTTTTTAAGTACCAGCTGTTAGAAGTGTTTCAAATAAAACAAGGAAATTTAAGAAGATAACATAAAATTTTATTTCTAAATTGACTTAATCAGGTAAATAAAACATGAATTATTATTAATATTATTAAAACAACTCATCATTATTTTGAAGCTTTTTATTTACCTTACTTGTAATATATAGTGGGTGTTTAACAAATATATAAATTAAAAAAATTAAAATTATAATATCAATGTAGTATTTTTGAATGTACGATAAGTATAAACTAAAAAAAACGTCATTCCATACATATCTTATGTCCAATAAATAATCAATTTGTTTCTTTTTTACTATAAAAATAAATACTATTTTACTTAGATTATTTTACAACGGCACGACAAAAATATAAAAAAAAAGTTTGTAGTTCAAAACGAAGACTTCAATTTACAGATAGTCAATTACGTGATGCTATTAATGTTGAAAAAAAAGGTATGGTTGTGTACAAAGCGAGCAAGAAGTTTGGAATTCCTTATCAGACGCTTTGTGATAATATATCTGGAATATCTTCTTTAAAAAATACAACACTGTGGGTATGAATCAGTTCTAGGTGAACAAATTGAATTTTTGAGTATGGATGAGAGTGGTTTTCAGTTGTCACCAAAAACTAATTTATTAATTGGTGAACGAGGAAAAAATACATATGAAGAAAGTCCTCAAAGTAATAAAAAAGCATCACACTTTACTTGCAGTAAATGCCAGCGAAACTTTTGCTCCATCATTAACAATTTTTTAAATATGTTCGTCTTCCAAATAGAATTATAAATGCTGCTCCATCAGGATGGGGTATTGGAAAAAGTGAAAATGGTTGGATGACCGCAGAATGTTTTATAATTTTTTTTAATGGTCATGCGTCACATTTTTCTATCGAACTTAGTGTGTTTTGCTCTAAATGGAAATGGAATAATTTTTGTTGCTTTGTTCCCAAATGCAACACATATTTTGCAGCCGCTCGATGTGGCAGTTTTTGGGCCAATGAAAGCAAAGTGGAAATCGTTTTGCCGACAATGGCGCATTGACCATGAAAGACAAGAAATAAACAAAGAAAATGTACCAGAAGCATTAAATTCATTAAGTCAACTGTTGCTCCGGCTCCTCATTAAGAAGAAAACCATTCAAGTGTGACTTTATCAGCTTACTCTCTTATAACCTTTTTTGAAAAGTCCATTGATTTTAGTATTTTAGAGCAGTTTAAATTGGCTGACGAACATTTAGATTGGAAAGGAGATCTTGAATACCTCCAGTTGTATCATTTTCGGAAAAGAGCCTTATCTGAAACATATAAGACCATAATTTTACCTGATGAAATAAAACAGGGTAATAAAAATCTATCAATAACTGGTAATTTAGAAAATGTATAACCGATATGGAAATGCCTGATTACAATAATGCAGCTGTAATAGAACCAAAACCAGCTTGTTTCAGTTTAAAAATAGCAGCAGAAATAATAAATCCAATCTAAAGTGTTTTAATATGGCCAAAGCAACCAGTCCAATCGTCCAAGCGCAAAGTAGAACGTTTACCATCGGTTGGAACATCTGAAACGTGGCAGCTAATTCAGAAGACAAAAGTGCAAGAAAAGTCAAAAATAAAGGATGAAAAATTAAAAAAGAAACAATTAGCTGCAGATAAAAAGTCAAAAGTAGAGGAAGAATGATTAAGAAAGAAACAACTGGCTATTGAGAAAAAGTTATTAAATGAAAAAATTAAAAAGGAAAGAGAAAACATGAAAATTAAAAAAAAAAGTTTCAAAAGAGTCAGAAAACGACTTCCATTTAAATGTTCATAATAATTATAAAATAAGACTTAGATAGTTATGATGAAACTCTATCCTTTCCAGTTTAACTTAAAGGATAAGCATACTAAAGTAATGGAAATCTTTAATTTTAATTCATAATAATGTTTTTATTACTATATAATTAGTGTTTATTTGATAATAAACATTAAATTTATTTAAGTCTTATTTTTTAATTTTATACCTAAAAACGTTTTATAAAATGTTACCAATGCATTAAATTTTTATTCGAAACAGCGAGCGCATTTTAAACCAGACACTAAAGTAAATTTTAAGATATACGATAAGTGTCGACAATATATACGATAAGTGTGAAACACTTACGATAAGTATGGAAAACTGCGCTTTAAAAGATTGATCGAAAGTAAATACATTATTGATTTAAATTTCAGAGTGAGAATAATTTTAAACTAACCCTTATCGTATTACATTGACGGCTGCAAAAATTTATTTCTAATGCATTTCTACTTTTTGAGTAATCTTATATATTATTATAACTTTTGTTAAACTCACGGTAAGTGTGGAAACGACCCTATTTCTGAGCTTTTAAAAAAACTTTCGTTCCAGTTAAAGTTTACAAAACATTCTTTTTCTTTTAACCTATTTTTACCAAGCCATATTCCCTGACATTTGGCAATGTTATAATGCGCCAGTAGCATTATAACTTAGCTTAAGCGCCAACATTTTTGATGGTGCTGTCTCCAATAAAATAAAATTAGTATCATCTGTAAATTGTTGTATTTTTGTTTCTTTTCCTCCTATTAAATTTTTTTTTATGTCTCTGTTTTGTATAATATAATGTGAAAATATTTCAGCCTGCATGATGTACAATATCATCGTTAATGGGCAGCCTTGCCTTACCCCTCTTAAAATAGTTATTTTATCTGAAAGAAAACCATTTATTTTAATTTTTGTGTTTATTTTGTTGTAAATTGTTTGGATAAATGAAACGAAAACCTTTCCTAAACCATAATGTTCAAGACTCTTGAATAAAAAAGTCTACCCTATCAAAAGTTTTCACCGGACCTACGGAAAGTATACAAGCATCAAGTTTTTCTTTGTTAATTAAAGTAATTACGTCTCTAGTAAAAATTAAGTTGTTATACATTATTCTGTTTTTAATACAAGCCGTTTGATTATTATTTTTTAAATTTAGTAGGATTTTTTCCAAAATATGAGATATTGTCTTTGCTAGAACTTTATGGTCTACGTTTGAGAGAGATACAGGTCTGCAGTTGCTAATTTCTTTTTATCTCCTTCTTTATAAACACAAGCTATGATGGCCTCCTTTTAAAAAAGTGTCTGTTCTCCGCTAGTTAAAACATTGTTAAGTGTTTCTACTAACTCCTTTTTGATTAAGTAAAGATAAAAAATACTTATATTATTCAATTGTGAGCCAGTCCGATCCTGGTGATTTGTTCTTTTTTATTTTACATTGTGATTAACTTGGTCATCCGGTTACTTGCCATACTGACCCTTGTAAAAAAAAAAATTACAAAGATATCGTAATAAAAATAAAAAATAAAAACCCGTTTTGCAAAGCTGTCCTATTGACTCAAATACAATTATATCACCATAATAAAATTAAAAATATATAAAAATAATATCTAAATAAATAAATAAATCAGCTTTTAAAGGAAAAAATTCAAAACTTACGAAACAAAATAGTCACATGCTTTTTCTTTCAAAACTAAATTTTCATTTTAAAATATTTCTTGTTTGATAAATATGCTCAAACTTAATTATTTTGATTTATGCACAAATTTCACAATTAATATTTGATTTAAATATTCAGAACTTTATATCAGGTTTAAATATAATTACATTTCTTTTTTTAATTCTAATATAAACATACATTTCTTTTAATAATATTTTCCTGTTTTTAAAATTTTATATGAATTGTTATTTAAAAGTACTTTAACCAACACCGTTTTTTTCTTTTATAAAAGTCTTTTTTTTAAGTAAGCCATTTTGGTTTATCGTTTCGACGCCACCTTCGTCGTCGGTTTTTCTTTTATCGGCGTATGAGCGTGTATCCGTTTTCTTTCGTTTACATTATCCAAGATGGTTATATCCGTCACCGAATCGCCACCAAATTGCTCTCGCTTGAAATTTCGTCGTCTTCTTTTCTTCTTTCTATATTTTGCTTTTTCTTCTTTGGTGATTTAGGTTTAACTTGAGTAAAGGGTTCCTCTACAATAATAATATTTTCAACAGGGTGGTTTACTTTTTCTCGCTTAAGCTTTCTCGCTTCTTCTGCTGATTGGTACTTTATTTAAGTAGCTTTAACTTTATTTTTTACTTCGCTTGGTAGCTCTCTTTACCTAAAAAATTAAAATTGTTTTTATTTTTTGTATAAATAATATCATTTACCTGCAGCAGGAGCAGTAAATTGGAACATTTGTTTGGGTTGTTTTTTTGACGTTGTTTCTTCTTTTTTTTACTGACTTTTATTATTTTTTATCGTTTGTAGGAATATTTATTTATTTTATTATTTTTGTAATTTTGCAATTTAATTGTAGAAACTGAATTTGAAAGACATCTTTCTCTCGGTACATCGGTGTTATTACAGTTTCTACATAAAAATTCCTTTTCAGCAAAGTGTAATACAATTTTCGCACCGTTTATTTCAATATAGTGTGGTATATCCCTGACCAAAACTTTTAATTTTACTTTAAATAGTCGTCTACCATCATCGATTGATTTATCAAAATCATATGCTGTATGTTTTACAGAAATAATGTTTTCGATATATGGTGATAATTTTTCAGAGAGTTCATTGTCTGTAATTGTTGAATTACAGTTGATTGTTATAAGAAATCCGTAATCTTCTCTTCTTGTGAAGAACAGATATAATGTACTAGGTTATGTCAATTTAGTTGGGTTACATGCATTAGATCGTTGATCCATATACGTTCAATCAACATTGGATATACACAATAAATCAACGTAAGATTTAGATGGTAAAAACAATCAACTTTTGTGATATTTTTATGTACGATGGACGTACGTAAAAGCATTGCAGCAGCTGGGTTGTTATATTCACGTTTAAGGCTGTGTTTTTTTTTAAATATATTTACTTCCAACAAGACAGCAACCAACCACTATTAGAGCTGGAAGTTACTGGAAAAGAAAAGTTTATAAAGCAAGATAACAACTAACAGACGACTTAAAAGATTGCAAATTATATGAATCAGGAAAACAAGATAAACGGAGTGAATTCCAAAGAACTAATGTTCGAATATAAAAACGAGACAAAAAAAAAAATTTTTTAAGCGCCTAGGAACAGTCACAGTAAAAAGATGAGACTTAATTGAATGACGAGTAACGCGATAATGAATTTTAGTAGATGACGCAAATTATAATATTTATAGAAAAGAGAAGAGAAGCAATATTACGACAATGGTAGAAGTTTGGCTACTAGAGCAGGTTCAACTTTATTTACAACGCAGTTTTGTACCTTCAAATGATGCTATTTCTCTAAAAGAGAAATTGCATCATTTGAAGATCCGCTCCAGATATGGCAACATTTAAGATTTAAAGAGATAACGAATTCGAAGTAAAAAATTGGCGAGCTTGAAAAAGAGATGGAACTTTAGCAGGTGTTAATGTTGCAATGGATTTGATCTATGGTTTCCAAGAAACATCGGTAAGAGTTAATCTTAAAAAACGAAGTGTCAATGAATCATTGAGTACGTTACCAATCATAAATATAGGAAGACCTAAATTGTTGCGATAACAATTAGCTGAAAAAAATTGAGTTTTTTAAAGTTAAAGTTCACCAGCCACTGAGAGCCCCATCCTGTAGCATAAGTGAGGTCTTTTTCAAGCTCAAATGCCTTATCCAAGAAATTAGAAAGTTTTGGCTTCTAATCAAGACAAAAGTATGATAGTTTCATTAGCAAACACCTTAGATGGAAGAGTTTTTGGGAGGTTGTTAACGTAAATTAAAGTAAGAAAACGGCAAAGGATAGAAACTTGAAAACCCCCTGAAGTTACAGTAAATGATAAAGAGTGCTATCCATCAAGAACAACTTTTATACTATAATTGGTACGGAAGGATTCGATAATCTTTAAGATGTTACCTGATACACTGTGAAAAGATAGCTTATGAAGAAGACCAAAACTTTATCATAGACTTTAGAAATTTTGAAAGCGATAGCCCTGATTTTCCCCATCTACCTAATGCATTATAAAACCTATCGGTTATTACCGGTAACAAATCAGCAATATAACGAGAAGATCGAAATCCGTATTGATGATCAAAAAGCAAGTATTTAGATTTAAGATGAAAGATTAAGTGTTTGTTAATTAAAGACTCAGAAACCTTGCTTATGATAGTAAGAAGACTAATGGGACGGTAGTTAGACATGTCAGATCGCTCTCCAGAACTTTTGAAAATAGAGATAACAGATGCTGCTTTCCAGCAGGATGAAAAAAAAAGACTTCGACCAGCACTTGTTGAATAGTTCATGAATACAATAAAATTATTCACAATAATAAATGCGCAACATCCAATAAATCAACATAAAGGGAATATTTTAAATGTACTAATATTAATAGTATGGTTTCATAGCATTAATTACATTGTAATAATGCTATTAACAGTGGGCACAGGGCCTATAAAAGACATCTTTTGAACGTTCAAAAGACGTCTAAAAGGTTCTAAAGACGTTCAAAACGTTTTTACGTTATGTGCTCACTGGGTTATTTGACTATTATTAATAACGTTATTACATAGATTTACTATCTTAGATTATTAATAGCAATTAATTAATAGATTTTAATATTAATAATATTATTAATAGCGTTATTTACTATGTAATAACGCTATTAACAATATCTTAGAGGAATAATTTCGCCAGTACCTTTTAAACACGATTTTAATTAATGTCATAAATAGTTTGATAAAACTAATTATGACATTTATTATAAAACCATTGTTTACAGTTTAAAACTAAAAGACTTGAAAACTAACACATAACTGACAACATATTGAAAACTGCTAAGAAAAATCACCCATAAACATTTTTAATCGATTGAATTAAAAGAGTTTTCAAGAATCCGTAAATAGTTTGTTTTACTACATTAATTTTGTTGTTTTTGGAGACAAAATACTCTGTTAATTTAAAGGAGATTGGGTACCAGCAATTTTTGGTATTAAGTTGCTTCAAGCTGGAGAAGATAGTTTATAATAAAATTAGAGTTAAATTTAAAAATAAAAAAATCTGAAGTTTGAATAAGAAAATCTGAAAAAGCGATCTTATTTGAAATATAATTTTGAAAAATCAACATAAATAAACCGCTTCAGTGACGCCGTTTTTTGTAAAATTTTAGAGAAATGCGTCATTAAAAATAAGTAAATGTAAAAAAACGAAAACATTCCAGTTTATTATTTTTTC
The DNA here is from genome assembly GCF_038396675.1 of Hydra vulgaris. Classification (NCBI taxonomy): domain Eukaryota; kingdom Metazoa; phylum Cnidaria; class Hydrozoa; order Anthoathecata; family Hydridae; genus Hydra; species Hydra vulgaris. The sequence goes on from NC_088924.1 coordinate 4,766,867, forward strand.
TGCAAAGTTTTCAAGCTAATGATAGTTAGTGCAGCTGGCTATCATAAAAACATTTCACTTCTGGACACCAGCGTGTAACTTTGCATAGTGATAGTGGACGGTATGAGCAACAAAAAAATAGCGAGACACAAACTTGTTATACATCTGGAATCGTTTTACAGATGAATTATTCAAAATGGCCAATGGCGGCCATTTTGAATGTATTTAAATGGTCATAACTGTAGAACTAGTAGTGATATCCACTTCAAATAAACATCGATTTGTTCTAAGAGAAAAGTTACATAAAACTGACTGAAATCAATGTTTTGAAATTTCAAGATGGCTGCCATCGGCCATCTTGAAAGTTTTTAAATGGTCATAACTTTAGAACTAGTAGTGACATCCACTTAAAATAAACGCCGTCTTGTTCGATGATGTAACAAGAAACTCATATTTACATATTTACATACATTTACGTATTTACATAATTACAATACACTTTTGGATTACAATTCGTCATGGAAGGAGATCTGGAGAACATGGTCGAATTCCGGGTCTTCTTCAACTTCTAGTTCTTCATATGAATCACCATTTGTTTCTTTGTAACAATAGCCGTTACATGCACACAGCTTAGTGCATGGTAAACCATGTCGTTTACATGAACAGTTTTTACACTCAGTTTTGCACGAACAACGAATCAGTTCCTGGCAATGTCGAGAAATCTCCGGCAGAGTACACCAAAGTGGTGTATAGCACTCATCAGCTGTATCTTTCCATCCCCATTCAGTGGGTAAATATCCTGGAGTAACAGCAGACAAGCATTGTTTCCATAAGTGTGCCTGCAGTGCTGCTCTCTTTGTGTGCTGCAGAAGAGCGTCTGCAGTCGGCGGAATGTTTTCAATTGCTCTATTCTTTATGGTGTAGAGTATACGGCGGCATTCGTTTACGCCAGCAGCGGTTGATGATCGATCGTACATCAATACTACAAATCGCTCAATGGCCTTCATTGCCGTATCAGTTAAGACATCATTTTTTAAGTCTGACGTGGAAAGATTGTGAAATGCAGCATCAACTACTCGGTAGTTCATCCACGCTTTCCATGCCGTTCGTTTTCCAATCCCACAGAATGTTGATACTGTGTCACATCCGGTGAAGGCATGGAAGAATGGTAAATTTGACGATACACCATCTGGAATGTGTTGATGTAGATGGTGAACTCCTATCATTCGTCTTCCTTTTCCAACTCCAAAATCAATCCACAACTCTTTCACTCCAATCATCTGGCTAAACACAGAGAGAGCTATAACGACCACATCGGAGTCCACAGTGCGTATAGTTATAGTTAAGTTGCCATTTTTCAGTGCATGATTAGCATGGAGCAAAAGACGGCCATCTGCCTCTTCAGCACTACAAGGAGATATGGACGATACATCTAAATCTTGTTGACTGGCACATGCAGTTTCTTCAATGGTACAAACAATAACTTTTCCAACTACGGATTGCGTTAAAACGAATCTGGAAATAAGGCCGAACAGTTGCGTCTTATTGAAGTCCACAGATAGGAATTTGTCAAACTTTTTTGGAATAAGTGTACCCATTGTGACGTTTATGCGTTGCCCTGATCCACGATCTTCCCGTGTTTCGGACTTCAAGCTTTTTGGGACATACCGATCAAAAACAATGTCAAGGCGCTGCACGGATCTCAGAAGTCTGTCCACGAATGGTCCAATCACATTTTCGCAGTAGTCAGAGAATGTCTTTGACGATCTCGGGTGAAGCATGTGTACGAGTGCTGCACCATCAACAATCAGAGCAGAAACCTTATAGTCAAGGTTGAAGTCTTGTTGTTTCTCGCTACCATACTGTTCCAAACAAATGAGGACATCTAATTTGCTGGTGGCCTTACGCTTCCTTCCGAATTCAGAAATTGACGGCGGATAACGGTTGTTTTCGTGTGAAAAGAAATCCTCTATATCACTAACACGATTTTGACTTGCTACATACATTTTACAAAAGTAGTTGGAGTCATGTTTAAGATCAGCGATTTTAGTTTTATGTTTGGAACCTGGAATTTTCAAACTGTGGAACAATTCAAATTTGTTTCTTTTCAAAGGCTCATGAATTGACTTTTGTCTGGACACAAGACGGTCAGCTACGTACTCGTTGTATTGCTGTTGCCCTGTGATCTTGGCTTCTTGAACAGTTTTTTCGGCTGAATTGGACATTATAATCTTATGGTTGTCTGCTGTCTGCAGTAACTGCTCCGCAAAAGGATTCCCATCATCGCGCATAGATTTCACAACTTCAGACACGTGATGAAGATAACGAGTCTGAAAACTATTTCTGTCTTCATGATGGCGACGGTGTTGATAACCCAAAGAAGTGGAACTGCGAACTTCATTCTCAAACTCATTAATCATTCGAGAAATTTCTGGACCAGTTACCATCCACTTAAGAAGAGCAGTTTCGTTATGAAGTACATTGATTGCTCCTCCGTCACTCTTGATCAATTTGTTGTTCTGTTCATGAAGCTGGTCATCAGACATGGCAGAGAAGTCCGCGTTAGTTTTCCTACTTGTGAAGTGGCCCTTTTTGAATTCCTCAAACACATAAGGGTGTCGGACAGGTAGCTCTTCCAAGGTTTTGATGAAAACCGGCAACCAGCGAGAGTAATTAGTTAGATCAAGTGCGAAGAACCACGGAGCAATCTGCTTTAGCATTCGCACGTACTCCTCGAAGTTTGATTCGCGAATACTGCGCACAAAACTCAGTAGCAGGCTCTCCAACTCCATAACGATTTGCCAATAAAGAAACTGATTAGATTCGTTGCTTTTCCTGGAAATCCACTCTTCCAATGACTCAACAAAGTCCTTACAATCTAGCTTATACGCCTCATCACGAAGAATGAAAAGAGATGCCAGGCTCACTTCGTGCGCATATCTTGTTCTCTTTATGTGCGACGATTTAAGCAGCGACTCACTCCTTCCAATGCTAGCAACCTCTGCTTTTATGAACATTTCAGTCCAACCACTGCCCTTCAACCACTTTCCAATCATGTTTTGAATGGCCATTTCAATATGGAGTCCACCCATCATAATGACTATTTTATCCTCTCCATAAACATCCGGAAACTTCCATTGTATATACTTTGCAACTGCGTACACGGGCTGATCACCAGTTATAACAGCACCTTGTTTGTTATTGACAGCACTCGTTATTTTTATTATTACATCCATCAAATGGCGTACTGTTGCTGGAGACTGAATGTGATCTGTTAGCAATGGCAATAGTATGTTATGACATGGAAAGGTTGCTGGATGCATATTTCTTTCCGCATGGAAAGCAGCGAATGAAGTTTTATTTGTTGATGTGTTATACACAGACTCCTGCACAGAATTTAGCCAAGGTGTCAACTGCTCAATGGTTATTGGATCACTAGCAATAGGTGATGCATTCACAGTGGTCATTAGTGGTTCGGAAACAACATTATTCGTTGCAGGGAGAGTGGTGTATGTATCCGGCAATTTGCTATTGATTTTCCTAGACCAAAGGAGTCCATCTGAAGTGGATTTTGAAAATGAATGGGGAGTATCCGGATGCTGAATAACTGTGATGCTAGAGCCGTGGAATGAATCGTTAGATGTAGTTGAAGATGGATTGTGATCAATATTGTCTATCGCAGCTGTTGTAAAAACACCTTCAGACAGGCAACTTGGTATCACATGACCTATTTGCTCATAAAATTTGCACTTTTCATTAGTCAAACTTGATTCAATTTCTTGAACTCGGTCATATGAAATACTTAAACCTAGAGAATTCAATTTGTCGACAACTGATCTTTTCCGAGTGCAGTTATGGATCATCAAACCAAGGTACACGGCCAATGGAGTTTCTTGGTTTGCTTGATGACGTATTTGTTGAGGTCTGTTGGCTCTGCTACGCTTTACACTATTAAATCGAATTAACTGTGCAATGGAATAAGCAGCTTCCTGCTCGGGTGCGGAAGCAGGTGAACCATTGTCGATATTGTAGCCTCCTAAAAGAGTATTAACAAAATTTACAAGGGAAGGTGGCACACAATCACGAGATCCAAAGTCGCCTATAAGCGAGCCGCTGAATTTGGGAAACTCTCTAAACATATCTCTACGGAGAATACCAGCTGCCTGAGCAATGCAAATACCGTCCGACATATCGTTGAAGTTGCAAGCATCACGTATGGCATTACCCACATCTGGCTCAAAGCTTAAGATGACTTCTTTACCACACTTGTCTTCCCTCAAACCAGGAACTAAGGAAATTAAATCGTCCTTCAGTCTAGTTCGGTTGATAGACTCAGACTGAACTCCGAGACTCGACATACGATCTGCACAAAGTTTATTGATGTCAGACAGCTTAAAAACAGGGGATGATGTACCATATATAAACATCTCTTCCATGTAACTAACCAATTCCGCAATGACAGAGCCATAAGTCAATCGATAGAGATTGTGTTCATCATTGCTAAAGGAGCGCTCATGACTGCGGGCTCTGTTGAGAAATCCCCTGTAACAGTCTTTATGATATTTGACTTCGAGTGCTATGAAATCTTGGTTTGCTATTTTGTTAAGCAGATTTGTGTCCTGCATTTCAATGGCTAGAGCATACACTTTTGGGCCAATTTCTGTTGTGCTTGCCTGTACTAAGGGGTTGCCTGTCACAGATTCACCATCACAAAACAAACAACAACTTTTTATGTCAACTGCTTTACATGAGGATCGCATGCACCTAGCAGAGCTCTGGGCGTTTTCAGAATCATCTTGCACATTTTGGTTTCTCTCAATGATTCTCTGCAGTTTCTGAGAGTCGTACTTGTTTCGGCAAAGCTTGTGGTACTTTGCCTTATTAACAATTAATGCGTGCAATAACTCCTTTCCATCACTTATTTTATCCAAGCGAATAGTTGGTGGCAAAGCTTCATGATTATCGAACTCGATCAAGTTTTCACTTAGAGTTTTATAACCTGCCTCTTTGGGAATTATAAGAGGTTCCGGTGAAACACGCTGACACAAAATGCACAATTCCCAATTGATATCACGCACAGGAACAAGTACCTCAGGAAATTGTGTGACATCAACAAGCTCTATTTTTCTTCTTTTACTGGTAGACATGATTGTTATTAAAACTGAAAGAAATGAAAAGCGCATCACGAAATAAGCATACAGAGTAATACAACATACAGAGCATACAAGTAAATACCTTAAAAAAATAATTTACATATATACAAATAATCTTGGTAATATTAATAATTATATTATTAATAGTAATAATAATAATAATAGTAATACAGTAATTACAATAAATAAAATAAATCAATATTACGTTTTATACAATAATCATTTATACATACATAGCTACAGTTACAAACAGTAAAAAATTGACAAAACGTAACAATTAACGATGACATAAAAACGACTACTACTAAAAAAATTATATAGATTTAGTAAATATGTTAATCATAATTGTTAAAATATGAAAACCATAATATATTGTACAATAACACAATAACACAATAAACAAAAAAAACAAAAACAGAAAAACACTGTGAAAAACAAAAACCAAAAAAAGGGATAAACATTACAAACAAAGCTACCGCTAAAAAAGTACAAAGCATAATAATGTAATCAAGCAAACTAGTAACAATAAATAATTCATAAAACATAGAAAGAAAAAAAGAAACACTTTATAAAACTAACATGATGGAGTAAATAACTAGCAAATGATTTTAATGATTAGCAACAAATAATAAGTAAAGCTATATGCACTACATATACTAAAAACTAAAGAAAAGAAAATATCATTACATAACGGAAAACATCATTGCATAGCTAAATAAAACTACCTTAAAATAAATCATAATATGAAATGAATAACTAACGAAATATGAAAAAAGTAAAAACAATATAAAATCTTGTTATGCCGAGTTTTCCCAAATTTTCGAATGTTTTCTTTCCTTTTTCATTCATTTTTAAACTTTTTTTTGTTTATTATTATTTTCGTTACTTTTGTAGTTTATTTTATATCCTTTCAAATAGTTCGTTCTTTTTTCTTCTTTTTAGATATTTCGTTTTTTCTTTATAATTGATTATATTTTTGAAAAACTAAAGCAAAATATCTCCTGATTTATTGATTTTTCTTTTTCTTTTTTCACTCTTTAAAAAATTATTTATAGTTGTTAATAAAAAGTGTCCACCGTTTGCGATGTCATTGCAAAGTTCAATCATTAACAACGTGCCATGTTTTTATTTATTCGTCCGTTATTCGTCCGAATTTGGTTATTACTACGACCGTGACGTAATATAATGGCGTCAACAAGACACAAATCTTTCTTATCTTTAAAGACCAATTTAACCAATTTTATTCGCTTAACGGTTTGTGTCTCGATTGTTTTACATACAGGAATATATAAACTTAAGTTGTGCAAAAGGATTTGTTGGTGTCCGGCAGTGAAATATTGTTACGTAAAAAAGCATCAACCGACTGCACTAAGTTTTTTTGTTTTTTTAACTTAAGAACAAAAATATATAAAATTTTTTTGTTAACTGCATAACCCAAATAAGTTATAACATTTAATTAGTTTTCGCCTAAATAGATGGCTTTTATGTAATACTACCCATTTTACAGGATCCAAAAGTGTCTAAAACAGTATAAAAATTACAAAGAAAATTATTTACGTTTCATTATATATGAAAATACGTCGGAAAATGTTTTCACTAACACTCGTTTTAAAAATTCATTAATTTAACTTACTCTAATTTATATTTCATAGTGAATTATATGTTAAAAAAATTAAATTTAAATATAGAATTAGAAAGCTTGCAACTTTCAAATTTTTCACATTATGTTTTATGGTCTTACAAAGGTACTCCCGCTTAAAGCGATTGATTTTTCTGGAAAAAGTTGAAAATCGCTTGTATTTAACGGCGAACCAATCTCATTTTTCTAACGGATTGTTTTTAGAGTGCACGCTCATTAATTTTTCTAACGGATTGTTTTTAGAGTGCACGCTCCTTAATTTTTCTAACGGATTGTTTTTAGAGTGCACGCTCATTAATTTTTACTTTTACGATACTTTTTTGATGCTTTTTTCGATAAATTATACTGGAAATGTCAGTTATAATTATTTCAGTATTCTTATTCTTGAATGTTTTTGAAACTATAAATTATGATTTGATGTAAAACCATATTTTATAATGCAAGTTGGTTGGTTTATAGTGAGAATGAAACCGTTTTGAAGTATAATATGGGTAAAGAACACTACAAGAAACTACAAGAAATGTCATTAAAACAATATGGGTAAAACTTTTTGACGTTTTATTTTCTTCAAGTTCCTAGCATTTGTCTAAATTAATATCGCACATAAAAGAAATGCATTTCCCAAATAATTTCTGTTTTTTGTTATTAAACATACAAAGAAATTTCATAAATTATTTTAAATAACCTGAAGGTCATGTTTGTTATTGAGCAAAGTTCTTTACATAAATAAAAATGTAAGAAATTGAAAATAAATTTTTAGTGTAGGATGGATTGTGCATTAGCATCAGGGGCCTAGGAAGCTTTTATAAATGGGGGGGGGGGGGATTCACTGAAAAGGGCGCATTCCTTTGGTGTACCCCCAAAAGTAAATGTTGTTTTATATGTTTCTTTGGAGTTATACATATTAAAATTACATATTTTTATTTTGTATTTGTTGAATAGAGAATATATGGGTACTATAGTACATATTAGGTTCTATATAAAATGAGAATATAAAAGGCTGATAATAACCAGAAATAATTTATAATAGTATAAAATAGTTTAGTTTGTAGGTACATAAAACTGTATACACATGTAGTACTATAGTTCAAGTTCAAAATAAAGACACTAAAATCCGAATAAATTTGTTCTATAAGGTTGATCCCTACAGAATTCTGTTATCACTTTTTCTGGATCAAATTGGTTTGCACAGTTTGAATAGATATGTAACATTGCCAAATTATTCAGCCTCTGCTGTTTCATTGTTGTTCTCAAAAAAGTTTTGAGTCCTTCTCATTGTTGAAAATGCTCGTTCACTAACAGCATTTATTGCTGGAGTAACTAGAATCAGCTTGAGCAATTTGACAACTTTAGAAATAGAAGATAATTGAGAAGAGGAAAACTGTGTGAGATGTGAGACACTGACATACCTTGGAATTTCATCAAACATTGTTCTGTATAGCCCAAGTTGCATATCAAGTAAGTCCGTGTCAATATCTGAGTATGTCTTCTTTATCCATGCTATGGTATCTGTGACATCTTCAGAAAGCAAAAGTTACTCCAGCTTTTCAAGTTGTTTCTGTCCTGCTTGATCAAAACGATATTTGATAGTGTCAACAGAAGAATCACTTACATTGTAGTATGTGGCACGATAGTACTGAATGGCTGTCTCAACATAATGATATGTGGTACTACAACCCTCCTCATACCGTGCTGGCATCTTTCTTTTTCTCGGAAGCTTGGGTTCCTCGAGGTCCGGGAAATCATTAGCATGCTTCTGAATTTTTTGCCACCACAAATTGAACCACTCCTCATTTCGCATATCCATGAGTGTTTTGACAGTCAACATTGCAATCTCCCTTCCTTCAAAAGCAGACATACGTGTCTGTTGAAGGGTTTTAGATAAGTTATCAGTAAAATACCTAATCATAAAAGCATATCAGTAATCATAAAAAAATAAATAATATAAATAATATTTAATATTTTGATTATATAAATAGATATATACATAATCTATCAAAATATATATTTTTTCAATATAGATAGCTTGGCCTTTGGCTACCATTATATAGTCTAATTGCTAGGCATGATTGCATATAGTAGTTACCTTTTTTTTAATAGTGACATTTAAAAAATAAAACTTAGTCAATATATAATATAATAAATACTTCTATTATATAATTATAATATATATAAAGAATAAAATCATTATTAGAATTTTTTTGCTTTAATATTTGTATATATATGAATTTTATATTACCTAAGAACAATTAATTAAAATTTGATTATTCAATTAAACAAAACAATCTTGGTTTATAAATAATAATTTCTATCATTAAGAAGTTTCTTATTTTCAGCCAATTTTGGAAGGACTCTGATAAAAAAATAGAACAACATAATCTTTTGAAATATAAATTACTTCCGGGCATATTAACATATGTACCAATTTTGGAATATATCGTTATAGTTACGTTGCCAAAACATGAGACCGAATGGAATGGAAATTAACCTCGTCCAATATATCAATTATAATCTTTAAAATAATAATGCAAAGCGTTTCAAAAACTTACGTTTAAAAACTTCTCGTTTTTGTTCAAATTTGAAACAGCGCAATTTTTAAATAGATTATTTCCGTATTCAAAAATAAACGTATTTCGAATCGAATAATTTTTACTTTTGTGTGCATGTGTGGTTTTTTCAGATAATCGGCTTTTTGGCGCTATCAAACAATGTTACTACTTATCGGTAAATATCTTGTTAATCAATTGTTAAAAAATTTAACCAAGACAAGAAGACCAAAAAAAAGTTTATACAAAAATATATATATATATATTTTTAAATAGGTATATTTTAAACAATTTTTTTTTGAGAATTTAAAAAGAAAATTTTTTTTTCAGGGGCAATAATTTTTTAAAGGCACAACTAAAAAGGGCGCCATCATTTTTTTCTCGGGGGGCTCTGGCCCACCCGGGCCCCCCGGTTCCGAGGCCCATAAGCATCTATGTTAACAGTAAGGGTTGAATCGTTAAGAGGTAAATCATACTGATAAAAGCTTATATTTTCCATTCCTTTCATATCCTTATAAAAGTCATTATCCGAATCAGATTAATTTTCTAAAATTACATTATTTTTTATTAGGAAAGGTTTATGTGTTATTTTATTAGGAAATATTTAACTAAATTTAGGTATATATGTCATTATCATTTTAATTTCCATTTTAAAATGAGAAATTAAACAAAAGAAGCATAATAAAAACATAAACTAGTTTTATTTTATGAGTCCAGTCACGGATGATAAGCTTATCATTAACCTTTTTCTCGTTCATTTTTTTGGTTGTTCTTCTAGAAACTCTTTTTTATTCTAGAAGCTCTCCAAAGATGGCGTAAATAAATCTCAATATAAATGATGTAATAAGTAAACCAATGCGGGTAACTCGCAATCTCCGGGTATTGATAACATTATCACTAGATGTGATATAATTAGTCGAATTAAAGTAGCATATTAAAAACTGATATAAGCGATCACTTTCCAAATTTTCTTATAACTTATAATTTTCTTGCTCTTTAATTCCTGCAGCTAATAATTCCGTTGTAGCATATGTAAAACAAATAAACAATCTATTTTAGAATTTCATGAATTATTAACAGAAATTGATCATAACCTTTTAACTGAGTGCAATGATGCTAATGATGCATATAACTTATTTTTACACATGTTTTCTAAACAATACGAAAGATCCTATCCAAAAATAAAAAACTACCGATTTTAAAAACTTTAATAAAACGTGGATGACCAATCGTCTTGAAAAGTCATTTAAAAAAAAAACGTAGTAAAACGTAAGAGGTATCTATTACTTTTTTATTCATAACTACATTAGCTATTTTAATAATGCTCGGGTAAGTACTTGCCCTTCAGCATTAAAAAATATATGTAAAAACAAAAAAAAACACAGTAGAATTATATGTAATGTACATGAACACTCCCATTCCAAGCTGTAACCTAAAGAAATTAAAGCTCTTAATGTCTATGAGTTAAACGTGTTACAAAACTTGTTATTCGCGTTTAAAGATCAAAATGGCATGCTTTCAAAAATTCTTTAATAATCGATTTAAAAAAATTAATCATAAGTACTTAACAAGGTACTTTATCCTTATTATTTAACGTACCAAAGTCAACTCTTAAAAATTCCTCATTTTCATAGAGAAAACCTCGCCTATGGAACATAGTGTTTTGATAAAAATATAAAAAGTATACCTTTAAGAAGCTGTTTTTCAAAGATAAACAGACTTAACAGACATATTTTTCTTGACTTAACAGACTTAACAGACTTAACAAACATATTTTTAAACTTTTAAGTAAAAAAAAAAATATATTTATAATATTATACATATATATACATATTTATAAAAAAATCTTGTTATATCTTTTATTTCATCTACAATGAAATCCCGATATCTCGAACTACTTTTGAGTTCCCCTTGAACCTTCACTAAAACTTCACTTGAACCTTCACCTTGAAACCTTCACCTTGAAACCTTTACCTTGAAACTTCAGTACTTTTCACATAAAAACAACTCCATAACTCAAATACCCGTTAGCTTGAACATTAGCTTAGTTGAACCATTTTATCTATTCCCGTGGCTAATATTTTTCAGATATTTAGAACAAATTTTCCGAACTTTAGAACAAAAATATAAAATATAAAAACGCGCAATGAAGCCCTTGCATTGCAATGTAAACGATAATAACAGTTTGGTAGTTTAGTTTATAGTATAAGTTATGCTAACATGTGTTGCAATATTATAATAAAATTTGTAATATAATAAAATTTGTATATATGCATTATAATAAAATTTGTTGTATCTATATTTTATTATGGCTACTATAATCAATTAAAGAAAAGTACTATAATCATTTAAAGAAAATACTATAATCAATTAAAGGAAAGTATGCTGCTCTAAGGAAAATCGGAGAAGGATTGTCAAAGTCTCAGGTTGCTATGAAACATGGCATACCAAAAAATACGCTGTCAACATGGATCAAAAATGTATGAAGACGCAAGGGAACAAGTCAAAACGTATGAGAATTAAAGAAGGAACATTTTCAAATTTAGATAATCTTGTTTTAAAATGGCTTTTAAATGTAAGGAGTAAAAACATGGCAGTATCAGCAACAATTCTTAAAACAAAAGCCAGAGAACTTGCTGAAAAAATAAATACAAATGAATTTCAAGCGTCTGATGGTTGACTTGATCGTTGGAAAAGCAGATATAATGTTTCTTTCAAGACGGTATATGGAGAGGGTAGCTCTTGTACAGCTGAAACGAACACGCCAAGGAAGGAAATAACTCTCCCAACAATTGATGAATTTTATAATGGAGAAGAATTCGGATTGTTTTTTCGTATGCAAACTATAAGTCACTAAATCTTCAATCTGAGACATGTATAAGGAAAAAGCACAGTAAAATTCGTTTTACAAGGATAGTCTCAGCAAATGCAATGGGTGATAAAATTCCTATGTTTGTAATAAGAAAATCAAAATAGCCTCGCTGCTTCAAAGGAGTTAGGCACTTGCCTTGCAGATACAGAAATCAAAATAAAAGTTGGATGGATAGTGTACTGTTTAAAGAGTGGATACGAGAAATTGATACAAATTTTACAAAAGAAAAGAAAAAAGTAGCGTTTATAATAGATAACTGCCCAGCACACCCAACGGTTGATAATATAAAATCTATTGAGCTCGTTTTTTTACCACCAAATACTACATCTAAACTTCAACCAATGGATCAGGGAGTTATATGTTTTTTTAAAGTTTATTACAAACCTTTGGCATTGCAAAGGCTGGTCGTAGCTATCGATAAAAGAAAAGATCTTTCTGTTTTTTCGGTTTTAGATGCAATGAAAATGCTTGATCTTCCATGGCAAAAAGTGAAAATCTCCACCATCATTAATTGTTTTGCAAAAATACAAATTTCCCAAGATCAGCAGAAATCTGCCCATTCGGATGAAGACGACAACCCTATTAAAGAGGTTTAAAACCAGATAGAAAAACTTGATAATTTTTACAACAGCTGGGTACAACAGAAGGTACAACAGCTGAAGATGTTATTTTTGCAGATAAAAACTTAATTAGCACAGTACCTTTACTTACAGATGAACAGCTGATAGAAGAAGTTAAAAATGCAGCAAATGAATATGATGCTAATGACGAGGAACATAATGATAATGATAATGCAATCAATCCAGTTTGACCAAAAGTTAGTGATATTCTGGAGGCACTGTAGGTGTTGTATGACTATATGCCCTTCAGTCTTACGTAGAGATGCAAAAAAACGTGTTTTTTTTTGCTATCGTATTTTTTTCACCCAAAAAAACGTGTTTTTTTGGTTTTTTGGGGGTTTTTTTGGAGTTTTTTTGGTTTTTACAGATCCTTTTAGTGTTTTTTTATTTACTTTTTTTTTTTTTTAAATGTTTCCAACTTATCTAAAACGTTTCTATTTAGTTTTGTTTAAGTATTTTAGATTCTATATTAGATTATATTAAAATTAATTTATTAAAGCATGAACAGAGTTCACAAAAGAGTTAAATTAATGATTTTTTTATTGCTAAAATGGTTAACAAACTATTTGTTCTTTTCAAAATTTGAATTCAAAAATTGATAAGAAACAATTCTATTTATATTCTATTTTTATAATTCTATTTATAAAAAAAGTTTTTTTTAATCTAAAACTACATTCTTGGTCAAGTGACTCAAATTCTTGTTCAGGTGACTCTTCATCCGAAACATTTATTGGTTCATGAGATTTATCTGAAATATTTATTGGTTCTTTAGGCAGAATTGGTTATTGTGTTGCACAGATATCCATTGCTTCAAGTTTGAAATTTTGCGATACAAACACTAATTTTGCTGCTCTTTCATTTGTTAATCTGTTTCTTTTGGCACTGTGAATATTTGCATAACTGCTAAAATTTCTTTCGCAAGCAGCACTTCTAGCAGAAAGCTGAAGAAATGAGATTGGGACATGACTGTGCCATCATTTAAAAATTTGTGCTTGACTTCAACTGGACATTTTCTACATTTCTTAATACGCAAGGCCATTCGTATTTCACTTTTCAACATAACATCATTGCAAAAAGAACATTGAACTCTTTCCGCTTTGCTCTCCTGGCTTGCTGACTTAAATAAAATGCTCACAAATGTTTTCTTTCTACCCCCAGTGAGGCCACAGACTACTCTATTATTACTACTCATTAGTATGTTCTAATCAAACAACTAAATGATGTGACTATTTTGATTAGAAAACTCTTTAATTAATGCTTACAATACCTTATAATGGCTATATTCTAAAATAATTTCATTATTTAGTAATATTATTAAAAAAACTAATAATAATAATTGTATCACTGAAAATTTACTTTACTAAAAATTATGATAAACTGGTACATGAAGATTTTCAAAACAACAATAAATCATCATTAATAATCTTATGTTTCAAAACTGTTAATATAAAGGTATAAAATTAAAATATAAAAATACTACAACACACTTATGCAATATTATTTATAACATGATTGAAAATATTATTTCCGCTTTCTGAAATTAAATGTTGACAAATTTAATTTATTTGCAATTGCAGAAATAAAACTAAAAAACAAAAAGCATAAAATAAAATAGCAAAATTAAAAAAAAATTAAAACAATGCAAAACTTATACAATACATATAAATTCTGCATTGCAGTGTTATTTCATTTATAAATCAAAAACTTCATTTATAAATTATAAAGTTCTCATTCATTCTACAAATTACAATAATTAGTTTTCATTCATTCTTTTGAAAAATTTGTTTTAAACGTTAAGGAAAAATAGTTTTGAACTCAAAAAACATATCTACATAAAAAAACAAACAAAAAAAGACTCTTTACTTATGATGTCTTTGTATTTTATAAGAAAAATGTTTCTTTAAATAATTTTTTTAATTTTATTTTAGCTTAATATAAGTAAGTTATTGAAGAATAATTATTAAAGTTATTTGATGAACATTTGAAGAACTTGTAAAACAAGACAGATAAATGGTATGTTAAATAGGAGAATGACAAAGTCTTTTAATAAATATCTCCTAAAAACACACTGTTGAGGTGATATTTATTTAAGTGTTAAAATTCAAGGTGTTAAAGTAGTTAGTTAATAAAATACACAAAAAAAAAAAAAAAAGGAGGGGGGGGGGATCTGCTACTTGAAGAACTTTAGGCAATACTAATAAAATCACATGTTAAATAAAAGAATGAAAACTCTCCTTTAATAAATAACACCTAAAAACAAATTTTCAAAATTATTTCAGTGTTTAAAATATGAAAAAGAGTAGTTTAAAAAAAAAACAAAAAAACCAAAAAACGAAGCAGTTTGTTTTTTTGGCAAAAAAAACGGGTTTTTTTGCAAAAAAACAAGAACCAAAAAAACGACTCACATCTCTAGTTTTACGGGTGAAGATTTTCAACAAAAGCTCAATGCAGTCTCGATTACATTTGATAGAGACGTTTCTTTAATTTATAATGTATTGTTTTTACCTTTGAGATCAAAACTTTTGATTACTCGAATTGTTTTTACATATCGTCAAAAGTTTGTTTAACAGAATGTCCCAATTTAACTATTTTCTAGGTCCTTTGGAAGTTATAGAAATATTAGGAGTTGTTTTATTCTTTTTTGCAATTTATCGTACTTTATTGTTGTTATTTATTAACTTGCTTTATAAAATGAGTATTTGTAAACTTGTATAATGAGAAATTTGTAAAATGCTTTACGCTTATTATAGATGCTTTTCTTTTTTTTTTTAAGGTGCCCCAAAAAGTCCTTGCGGTCTTATCACAGAGCAAAGCAGAAGAGCATTTAAAAGAAAGATCACGCCTCTTTCCTAACCATTGTCACATTTTGCCCAGAAGGGGTTCGAACTACGGATCTTTTGTTTCTGAGGCAAGTTTGCTACCACTACGCCACGGCTGACGAAAAGACTTATGTCTTCTACTTGCTCCAGTTCTTCTTCTATTTTATTTATATTTCGTTGGTGAAACTTATAAAAACAAAAACATTGTAAAGTATTTATAAATGACAAAATAAATAATAGCAATGGCAAGATCATAGAAGATATAAATGTCAATAATCTGATTATGAATATCTTATTACTTTTATCTGTTTTTGACAAAACTGAAAGCGCCTTGTATATTGGTTGTGGAACTGGCTTGTGAATTTTAACGAGAAGTGCAAATTAATGCAAGTGGGTTGTCAAAAAAACTAATTAGCAGTATCAAAACTATGGTTGACATTGACGGTAACGGACGCAATCTAATTCCAACATGCATTGAGCGCAAACTTGAAGTAATAATATTTAACAAACCAAGTCAAAGTACAAATAAAAGCAGTATGGATCGGCAATAGAATATTTGGTTGTCTCAAAAAGTCATTTCAGTGTCGGAACTCTCCAGCTATGGAAATAGTTGTACCAGCTATACATTAAACCTCGTGTGTAAGCTTGGTCATTCATTCTCAAATCAGAATTGGCTCTACTCAAACATGTCCAACAACGCAAAATACCGTTAGTTAAACATTTTAGTTACAATCAAAGACTAAAAATACTGTGCTTCACTACACTCGATGGAAGAACGCAGAATTTGTTGTGAATTCATACTTTAATACAAAATTGCTCATCATTTACAATAGGTAGAAATTCATATTCTATAACAACAGCAATATATATATATATATATATATATATATATATATATATATATATATATATATATATATATATATATACACATATTTTTTTTTTTTTTTTTTTTTTTATTTTTAAATGATTTTTATTTATATAAATTTTTTTTTTACGAGGTTAAAATAAAAATAACTACATAATTTTTACTACTTAAAGTTTCATACGTTTAGCAATCATCAGGTAAAAAATGCATTGTTTTTTTCGTTAAAAAATATCTCTTAATAAACATCCTGACGTTCAAAAACAATTATAAATATGTTACTATAGGGTAGATTAGGGTAATATTAGCACCTTAAGCAAAAATTGGAATAATTTCAAAAATAATTAAGCTGGATCTAAAATTTTTGCGAATAGACAATATTTAGGAATCCCTTCTCATCATCCACTTAGATATTTTGGCACCCGAAATTTTTTCTTAAAAACACAGAGGTTTTAAAAAAGTCACAAAAATGCTCATGTTACCCAGACCACATAATAATATGAGCACTTTAAATTAGCTCACAAAAAAATATTAATTTTGTAAAAAAAATACCAACTTGACAATTAGAACTAATTTTTGGAATATAATGATTCGTTATTAACAAAACTTATCATTAAAAGATCAAATTTTAAGCCAATTTTTGTTGAAACAATACTACTATGTTTTCCGCCAGAAAAAAAAAAATAGTTCGTTATTTTTTCAATTTTATCAACTCAAACCATTGAACGATAAAAATTTAATTTTTTTGAATTTAAATTACAGAAAAATATTTAGTATTGTTAAAATAATAAAAAGGTTTTACTATATTTTATTTTTATTAAGAAAACCAATTAAAACCACTGCTTTTTTAGGACTTTAAACTAGGTAATTTCAATGAAAATCACTGGGTAATTTGAGCATGCTCATATTACACAAAAATGGCATCTTTAAATAAACTAAATAGTTCTATTAAATAAAGTAAACTAAATAGTTTTTAAAATAAACTAAATAGTTCTATGCATTGTTTTTCAAGCCAAAAACGATTGGATTTTTAGCTTACATTTTTTTCTTTATGAAAAAATTAATTTCATTATTTTAGCACCAAAATTTCGCGCCACAGACTTACTCATGCGTGATGATATTATTTAAAAACGCAAAAAATTTAACAGCTTTTTAATTAGATGATACCCGCTTCAAAAAATACATATCAACTTTAACTTCACTGCTTACATCTAAGAAATCTTTAAGTATGCTCATATTACCAAGGTGCTCATATTACCCTAATCTACCCTATGCGAGCGTGGTTTGGTTTTTTAATCTTTGGGCTCGCGGTTGTCAAGCAAGAACTTGTTAACGTAACGGTATTTAGATATTATTTTTTATTTAATAAATCTTGTGTACCTTTGTATGACATTATGCAGAGTTTTTCATCAAGGCAAAGCATGCAATTTTTTGTTACGTTGCTGTAGGTGGGGGCTTGTTTAATTATTGACCAGGTTAATTTGGGTGTTATTTCTTTATTTTAGTTTTACATTAAGTTTTCTTTTATCTGTCATATATACTTTTTGACTTGGACGATTTTGCTCGTCCAAAAACGTAAGTCCAAAAAGGTCATTGAATTTTTCATCTTTTTGATTGTGAATGAGTGTTTGTCGTTAACCCGTCTTAGTAGTAAAAATTATGTAGTTATTTTTATCTCGTCAAAAAGTCAATTATATAGCTCGAGCACTCTTGCTGAATATATGCACGAGCAAAATTAAATTTATATACAGGCCCCGAAATAGTTTTTTTTATTTTTTTCTTTGTTTTTTTTTCATTCAATTTTTTCAAAATTATTTATTTGAAAAATTATTGGGAGGGGGCGGCAAATGCCCCTGCTGCCCCCTCTCCCTCCCCCCCTCCTTGTTGCTACGGGCCGGGTATATATATATATAAATATATATATATATATATATATATATATATATATATATATATATATAAATTATGTCAGTGTATTCTGCAAATAGAGCGCTCAATGTTCTTAAGCTCCAGGTTTATACTTGTTGTGCACTCTTAATTGTATTTTACATAACATAAACTTGGAAACTAACAATTTTAATTATTCCCTAAAAAATATCCCAATCCCAGACAAAAAAAGTTATACTATTTCTTCAATTGAAAAATAGGACACTTTATTAAAAGAATTCGTTGGAAAACCCAATTTTTCTTAGAGACTGAAAACAATAAAAATCCTATATTTGAAAATAACCAAAAAGAAAATTTTTAATTCAAAACAAAAAACGCATCACCTTTGTTCCCAACCTAGAAAACTTTAAAAACGATTTATTACACTTGATTAAAACAATAAAATTTCGAAATATTAACAATGATTTCCAAAAGGAACTCAAATTAGACATTAATAATATAAAATCAAACCCTAATATTTAAGTTTTTGCTGATGAAACAAACAGCATATACCAAATTGCCCCAGATAATCACAATAAATTACTGCGCGATAATATTTCTAACAATTACGCAAAAGCCCCAAAAAATTTTGAAACTTCAATTAATTTAGAAGGCCAAAACATTGCTAAAACAATTAGTTTAGAAGCTAGAATTGAATCAGTCGCACCAGCACAAGCGTTTATCACACTAAAAGATCACAAGCCAAATTTTCAAAATAAACTCCCTTGTAGGCTACTAATACCTTCAACAAGTGAACTAGGGCACGTTAGTAAAATTGAATTAGATGAAATAAATAAAATTATCCGAAAAAAATTAAATTTGCAACAGTGGAAAAATACCACTGATGTTATAAATTGGTTTTCTAAAATAAGTAATAAAAATGAATGCACATTTATACAATTTGATATTAATGATTTTTACCCCTTAATTACAGCCGAGATTTTAAATAAAACAATAGAATTTGGAAAAATCCATGCTGAAATTACAGACGACACTACTCGTCTAATTAAACATTGCAGAAAAACATTATTCTATTTTAATAACGAGACGTGGAAGAAAAAAACCATGCACGAGTGCTTTAATGAACAATCGGAAGTTACGACGGAGCAGATATTTTTTGAATTTAGAAGCTTATATATTTTAAATTCCCTAGCTTAAATAGTTCATTTTAATCAATTAGGCTTGTATCGCGATGATGGTTTAATTATAATGCAAAAAAATCAGGGCTGAATTTTTTTAGAGAGATTGGTTCCAATTTCAGTAAAAAATTTGTTTGCAATTTTGCTCAGTTCACATATATTTACATCTTCAAATTTTATAGTTTGTGGTAAAGAACTTAAGTGATTTTTTTGATTTTCCTGTTATTTCTATTATTATTTGCCAGGTGCGCGTTGAGTTGTTTTTAAATTTATTGATCAGATTAGAATAATATTTTTTTAGATTTTTACGAATTTTTCCAAATAAATTTTTATATATTTTTTTATTTGCAGAAGATTTAGTCTTTAAATATTTTATATACAACTTTTGCTTTATTTTCGAAGATTTTTTTTAAGCCTTTTGTAATCCAAGGACTGTTAAAGGTTTTATGACTTATTAATTTTTTCACATACTGGAAAGTTCGCGTCATATACTAAATAGAATGTTTCGAAGAATTTGTTATAAATAGTACTTGCATCTTCATTAAAGTTGATTTGCCCCCAATGAAGTAATGATAGTTGATGTCTAAAATCATTTATTTTTTTGTCGTTGTAAATACGTTTTTTTACAGTTCTATTTTGTTTAATTTTATTAGATAATGTTGTGTTAAAGGTTAGGAAAATAGGGAAGTGGTCCGATAAATCAGTTTTTATGATACCTTTTTGGATGGAGTTATTAAAGATGTCTGTAGTAAAAATATTGTTAATAAGAATAACAGATTTCTTAGTTACTCTAGTTGGTTGATTAATTAGGGGAACTGCGCCTGCTAAAAAAATTTCCTCATAGAAACTTTTCACTTTTCTGTCGTCGTTATAAATAAAACAGTCCATATTAAAATCCCCAATTATAAAGTTTTCTTTTCTTTCGTTGTTACCAGCGTGAACTATATTACATTGCAAATAAGAGCTGAACTTTTCGCACGCGCCGTCAGGTGGCCCAGTACGAGGGTACGAGGACTTGTACTGGGCCCTTATTCTGGCTCAGAAAAAAAACTGAGCCCCCAAAAAGGAATTGGGCCCCCAATCCTCAAAGAGAAAAAATGTATTTTAGTTTTATAAGTTTCTATCAGGGCATTTTCTACAACTTTTTATTTAATTTAACTTGCTTTTATGTCGGTTTGTTTGTTTGTTTGGTGTCTGCGCAAAACAAAGACTAGGTCAGCGGTAATAATAAAAGAAATAAGCTAAACTTTAGTTTAGCGTAAATAAAAAGTTCATTAAGAAAAGTAATTGAAACAAACAAAAAACAACAAACTTTGTTTAGCGTAAATAAAATCGCTGTGAAATAATAATAATAAAAAACGTTGTTGACCTGAAATTGATAAATTTTATACTGTAAAATAGTAAGTAATCTTTACTTATAAATAGTAATTTAAAATAATAAAGTTTTTAAAGTAAATATCTTATAAACGTAGAAATATAAAGAAGATAGCTAAATATAAAAAAGAAAGCTGGAAACTGAAATTAATCGATTAGCTTGTCTTGCTGGAGAAAGGGAACGGAAATTTTGAGCTAGAGCAAATGAATCAGCTGAACAACGAGCATCTCGGCTAAAAAAACGAAGAGAACGATATGTTGACGCAACATAATATGGATGACTGAAACAGAAGAAGGTTAGGCAGTATTGCTAAACGACAAGGATACCGAAAACAAGCATTGTAGTAACGAACGATTAAACGATGTTCTCCTCTTTATCTGATGAAATTGACCATCCCATGAACAGAAAAAAGAGAAAATTGTTATTGGAAAGTTCAAAACAATAAATATATAAAATGCATGAATTCATTTGCTTTGCATTGATAAATATGGTTAATACATGTTTGATAAATAAAATTGTGTGCCTAATGAATTTTTGCTATTACTTTTATTCACTACTACTCAATATGCTCCAGTCCACTCCCTATCAGTCCATGGAATTTATAAATAGTGCTACTATTTATAAATTCTATGGACCGATAATAGTTATAACTCAAAGTAACCAATGCCCTGGTTTCTATCATAGGACATTTTTTTTAACTTTATATTTATTTATGTTTCAGCTGAAATAAAGGAAAAAAAAAGAAAGAGGCAACATGGAAATACAAATCTGGTGAATTGAAAGCAGCTGGTAATGATCCAAAACAATTAAAGTTAACGGCAGGTCTCGCGTCAATGCAAGTGCAACAAATAGAGAGAAAAATCTGGGACATCTTTTACAGCAACAGAGAATGTAGAATTAACATCAAAATCCATTGTGAATATCACAAGTAAGCCTATTATTGTAACAGAGCCAATCACAGAGATTAGTGACCAATCATATGTACAAGAAACAGACAATAATCAAGATGTCATAATTGCAGCAGATAAAGGAGTAGAACTACAATATTCAGAAACATTCAGAAACTGAAACATTACTAAAACTAAGTAAGTGAATGTAGAAATGGGTAATTATAATGTGCCTGTAACTGCAGCGATGGACCTAACTCTAGCAGAAAAGATTATCAGAAGCAACCAGACAACGTTGTAAATGTCAATGAAAATGATCAAACTAAATTTCTAGAACTAAAAATTGCAAAGACGATTGATAAATGCAATTTATTGTATTAGGACCAAATCAGCCAACAAAACATTCAAGGTTATCTAAGTATTACACTGAATCAGTTAAAGTTAATGACATTGAAGTTGTGCAGAAAAGGTCATGGTTAACCTACTCTATATCACTAGACAAAGTTTTTTGCATTGTTTGCAAAGCAATCAAAATAATGCAAAAAATTTCTAGTTTTTTACGTTTCTTTCTAATTACTAGGTTGTCCCATAAGTTCACGGGCACTTGAAGCTAATATTTTCAAACATAATTTTTTTTATGACGTTTGAATCAAATCAATTAATGATTGATATTATTTTGTAGTATTTTTATTCCTCTTTAAAATGGTGTATCGCTTTTTGTAATTGTGATTTAAAAATGTGTCTTTTTAGTTCTAAAATGACGGACGAAAAATATGAGATTCGCGTACTTTTGCGTCACTATTGGAAAAAAGGACTGAGTTCAAGAGATGCAGCAGCTGAAATTTGCAATGTGGAAGGCGAGGGAATGGTCAAGAAAACCGCAGCGACCAAATGGTTCAAGCGCTTTAACAACGGCGAAACCAGCCTTGCAGATCTACCCAGGTCAGGCCGTCCATCGACAGTAAACAATGAGGCGCTGCGCGAGCTGGTGGAGCAGCAACCACAAACTAGCACCCGCAGATTGTCGGCAGAGCTCGGCCCTTCCAAGTCCACCATCGATCGCCACCTCCATCAAATCGGACTCGTCAATAGGCGCTGCCGAGAAGTTCCTCACGAATTGACGCTTGCGCAGCAAAAACGACGCGTCGACACCTGCACCCATCTGCTCGAAAACCCCAAGGACCTTCGTTTCTGGCGTCGAGTTGTTACTGGAGATGAAAAGTGGGTCTTCTTCCGTAACGCCAATAAGGCGAACGTTTGGATCCAGCCCGGCCAACTTGCTCTACAAGTCGCCAAACAGGATCGGTTCGTTCACAAGGTCATGTTGTGTGTTTGGTGGAATTTCGAGGGGATAATTCACTTTGAGCTTGTTCCAAATGGTCTTGCAGTGAACGCCGCACTCTACACTGAACAACTGGATCGTGTTTACGCCGCTCTCTCGGCTCGTTATCCTGCCTCGGTCAATCGAAAGCGCGCGCTCCTGCTACACGACAACGCTCCAGCACACACCGCCGTTCGCACCAAGGAAAAAATTTCGGAGTTGCTTGGAATTGAAGTTCTTCCTCATCCTGCATACAGTCCGGACCTTGCGCCATCCGACTACCACCTGTTCCGTTCGATGGCTCACTTTCTTCGCGGTAGGACCTTCGATTCTTTGGAGGAGGTCGAAAATGGGTGTAGAGAGTTTTTCGCCTCCAAACCGGTGGAATGGTATCGTCGCGGAATTGAGCAATTGGCGCAAAGATGGACGAAAGCTGTAGAAAGCAATGGAATTTACTTTGAAGAATAATTGTTAATAAATATTAAGTTACAATGAAATAAAGTTTTGTCGCAAAGTGCCCGCGAACTTATGGGACACCCTAGTATACACAAAACAAGCTAATTCATACTATGA
Source organism: Hydra vulgaris (assembly GCF_038396675.1). Taxonomy (NCBI): domain Eukaryota; kingdom Metazoa; phylum Cnidaria; class Hydrozoa; order Anthoathecata; family Hydridae; genus Hydra; species Hydra vulgaris. Next base: position 4,790,581 of record NC_088924.1, read on the forward strand.
CACAGATGGTCAAGAAGGATATTTCAGAAAAGGTAAATAATTCAGTACTCTTTTCACTATCAGCTGATGGCACCACTGATATTAAACTTTGTGAGCAAACTTTTATTGTATGATGTTATTTTACGCTTGCTGCAGAAGAGGTCGTTGTAAAGGAGCATCTGATTTCAATGGTTGAAACTGAAACATCAACTGGTGAAGGAATAAGTGAAAAAATCAAAGATGAACTCAAATTAAATAACGTAGATATTTAAAAGTGTGTGGGTATGTCTTTTGATGGTGCAAGCAATATGCAAGGAATAAACAAATGAGTTGCAACACACTTGATGCAGTGTCCTCCCACGGCAATAAATATTTATTGTGGATCTCATGGAACAAATCTGGTTATGAAAGCATGTGCAAAATCTTCTGTTGTTTCTGTTAACCTTTTTGGAACAGAAAACAAGCCTGGTGATGTACAGAAATGAAAGACTTTTCTATACAGAAACTCAAGGAAACGAAGTAATATATTTAAGAAGTGCGAATCTCTTCTTGAGGATGTAGATCAGTCTCTTGAACTGGCTGCTACCCACAGTGTTCGTTTCAGTTCCTTACAAAATGCTACAGACCAACTGCTGACACTATACCCTGCAGTAATCAATTGCCTTGAAAAAATTTCAAATAACATAGAATTTAAAATGAATATTTGAAGTGAAGCACAAGGTCTTTTATCCCGATTTCAGTCATACGAAGCAATTGTGACTTATATCTCTTTAAAGAAATTTTTACTATCTTGGGTCCCCTAAATAAAATTCTTCAAAGAGAAACACTTAATTTCTCCATTGCTATAATGGATGTCGATGTATCACTGGAAAAGCTTCAAGTACTAAGGGACAGTACTAGCCAAAATGCTATTTTATCTACTGTTAAAATTTCAACTGAAGCTCAGCTTGAACAGCAAACGTTTGTTGAGCAAAGGACTCGCAAAGAGAAACGATTGAACTTCAATGAAACAGAAGATGAACGGCTTACTCAGGCTAAAGATCAGTGACTAGCAGAAGTGTTTTATAACGAAATGGATTCAGCAACTGCAATTCTTGTTGACAAATTTTCTTCACAGCGGAAATTTTTAGAAAGCATAGACATTTTTTATTGAAGAATATGATTGAAGATATTAGTCATAATTTTCATAACTCTAATTCACAAGAAAAAATTCAATCAGTGTTAAAAAAATTCAAAATTGGTATCAGTTTAAATAAATTCGCTACTGAAATGGTTGATTTTGTGGAGATAACAAGAAAGGCTGCTGAGAAGGATAACAAAACTTTGCCTTCTTTCCTCACAATTTACAATTTTATGCTGAAGATTATGTTAGATGCTGTATTTGTAGTTGTTAGGTGCTCAGTTTCAGTTCTATACAAGATATTCAGTACAATTCCAACAAATTCAGCAGAGTTTGAGAGAGTTTTCAGCAAACTGAAACTTGTCAAAACTCGTCCAGCAAATCGATTGACATTAGAGCATGTTGGGGATTGTATTCTCTTGTCAATGGAACAAGAGAAAATGTGGAATTTGACGCATTCAGACATAATAAAAAACTATGCTGATACAAATGAGTTACGCAATATTTTGTATCCATTAAAAACTATTTTTAGTATAATTATAATATTCCTAGTTCGCGTATTTGTCTCTCGTTAAAAGTACATCACCGAGCCCTTCTTCTGGAAACTCGTACCTGCTTTCCAGGTGCCACCACGCCCCTGAGGTGGCCTATAGCAGCTGCTTATAAGTATGTTTTTTTCTTTTTTAATAATTAATTCAATTGTTGCCATCTCTTTATCTTCGTCAAAAACGCTCAAACCGCTTTAACGTATATCAGAACTTCTCCACCGCACAATAAGTCCGCCGTAGTGTAAAAAAAAATTTCATAAAAATGAAAAAATGATTGCCACAATCTTTTAGGCACTATCCAGCTAAGAAAATGTAAAAGTTTCAAAAAATTTGAATCGTCCAAAAAAAAGTTACCACGTTCTGAAGTTGTACCTTATAAAATAGCTTAGATAGGCCAAAAAATACAGTTTTTCTGAATTATCTCGAAAAGTAGCTGAAATATATATAACACGATGTATTACTAAGTTGAAGAGGAGTGAGCGCTCTACAAAGCGGTATATCTGAATTTTTTGTATGTTTCAAAACAGAGATGCCACTGTAATTTAAACAACAAGTTTATCAACTACATCATTAAGAAATAAGAAACATCGAAATCGATTGTCAAAAATATTACAAAATTAGACCGGAATCCGATAACAAAACATCAATACACATCCATTTTAGGGCATTTTCAACCAATTTTCTCCGGACAGCTTATGCCGAGTCATTTCGTTCGATAATTTACTGTGAAGACTTTCTATATCTTCCTCAGATCCTGCTCCGATAAACTCATTTTTGTGCACAAAAAATCCGAGATGCACCACCATCATGTGAATTAAAGGGCTTGTCCCAAAACCGCCAACCGTTTCAAGACCAGTAGCTAGGGTAGCTGTCAAAAAACAATCTCTAGAAGCAGAATGAACCTCTTTGCATGCGATTACAGCAGCTTCCTCAGACGTAATATTTACTTTTGTTGAAGAAACAGCTTTTGACCACTTATAAAAATCTCTCAATACTACAAGTATTTGTTTAGAGTGATCAGAAAGTGGAATTGTGGCGAAATCGGGAAGAGATTCACACAATCTCTTTACATCGTTCCCATGAAATTTCGAGTAGACAATATCCTCAGCCTTCCTATCCACGTTAAGGTTCCATCTTTGCACTATTTCTTGAAAGAATTTCGAATCTTTCTCGTTATCTAAATAAATAACACATTCCCAATTTTTATTTTGCAATGTAGAATTGGAGGAACAATTAACTTCTTTGGGACATCAATCAATGGGCTTTTCCCCGCAACAAGCTTTCAACTGAGTCCATAATTAGTCGTAAGACAAGATAAGTCACCGCCTAGAAAAACCGTAAATCCAGCATAAATTAAGGTTTCGTATTGAGTGCTGAGTTTGTGATCTTTCAGAGAAGCGTAAGTATTCGATCCGGTTCAGCACTGAATGGACAGAGCATTATAGTACGATGAAGGTTTGTCGCAAAATATAAAAGCAACAGTTGCTGTTACTCTTCCATTCCCTTTGTCAACAGAAAGCAAAACTTGCTTACTCTCTCGGTCGTTCAGCTCTAAGCGAGAAATTCTCTCCAATAAAACTTTGCCAACTTCGTCCAACACAAAACCTCCAGCTATATTCTCTTTGAAGCTAATCATTTGCTCAAGATCTTTCCTTGCTTTTTCGAGCATTCTTTTCGATAAAATCGGTCGTTTAAACTTTTTTATAGCGAAAGAATTCACCTTTGCCATTCCCATGTTCGTTAATTTTGCACTCTTTTTCAGGCCCAGCCCTTCTTCGGGTGAAACAGCAATATGAACTTTTGAAAATTTGTTTGCGGCTTTTCGCTTAAAAGATTTGACAATAAAACGAAAGAGCAGAAACAGAGCTTTAAACAATTGTTTAAAGCTCTGTTTCTGCTCTTTCGTTTCCGTCTCTTCAACTGATAGATGTCACAGTTATTCTGGACAGTTATTCTGGATTATCAAGATTTAGACCATCAAGAGATTCCTGCTGAGATACGGTCTCTTGAAAAGATTACTTTATTTTTTTACGGTCTTGAAACGTGCAAAAAATTCAGATATACCATTTTGTAGAGTGTTTTGTAGTTTTGTAATCTTCTCTGTTCTTTAGAATCCTAAAATTATTGAAGAAAATGATTCTGATTGTTTATGAACATTTAACACATAAATAATACTTTTATTATTCACCAATGGAAGATTTCAACATTTCTGTGATTTTAAAAAGAGTTTGGTCAAACGTACGAAAAAATGTTTTTGATTAAATCAAATTTTAAAGCATTTCGAAAGTTCGAAATTTCGAACAAAATTTGGCTATGTAGGACCTAGGCTACTACATAAGCCAATGACAATTTTTTTTTTTTAAATTTTCTGTGTCTTAAGAATGGGTTTCCATCAAGATTTTAGTTGAAAACGAGCTTAATTTTTTTTTATTTATTTTTTTTAATTCAGACGGTGCTAACCGACAAAATTGTTTAAAACTATATTCGTAAATCAGAATAGCTTCTATCCAGACAACAAAGTTTCTATCCAGACAGAAAATTGGGAAAATAAAAAATAAACATTAAACTCGACGTTTTTTTTTCCTACACCTTTTTTCCCTTTATCTTCATTTTGAGTTTTCTGAAAATATTTTCTAAAGATATTTCGCATGAGCATTTGACATGTTTTAAAACTAAATTTTGTTTATTATAAATAATACATGAAGATACATTGCAGTTCCTACTTGTGGACAGATGAGAGAAGCAGAATAAGACCAGTATTTTTTTTTTAAAAAACCTATTTGTTAAAGTTTAATTTTTAAATTAAGTTTCTAAACATAGCTACTAATAGTGAAAGAAAATATATTTTCATAAAGAAATAAGAATAAAATAATCGAGAAAAACTTTTTTTTGAATTAAAAAAAAATTTTACATTATAAAATGCCTTTCTAAGCCATTTTATAATGTACAGTGCTGGCAAAAAGTCTTGCAACAAGGCACAATTTTACACAAATCAATATTTCCACGCCAGTAGGCTCAGTGTTATTATCTTATATTTTTATCTTGTTTAGTTATAAATATATTTATAAAGACATTTTTGTAGCTTAAACAGTTAATTCAGTGAAAATCATGGCTAAGATTCGGCAGCTTAGTAAAGAAGAAAAAGCATGCATTCAACGTCTTGCTAAAAGTGGTATGTCTCATGCAGACATTGCAACAATTTGCATGGTTGAACGCACTACAATTTAGCGTGTTGTAAAGCAGGTTATCCCCCTGTCTCCTAAAAAGAGGTCTGGACATCCTAGAGTCACTTCACAGCGTACTGACCTCAGGATGGTAACAATGGTCAAGATGAATCCTTCAATAACCTCTGGTGACCTACAGAACAGCATACCAACACTTTCTAAAGTCTCAAAGCACACAATCCGTCACAGACTTTCTGTTGAATTAAACTTATCTGCACAAAGGCCATTTAATTCGTTTTGAAAGTTCATCCCGTTGTTTATTAAAGCAACTTCCTTTTTTAGTGATATGTTTTCGTATTTTAATTGCTCTATTTTTCCTTCAAGTTTGTCAATTTTCTCTCCAAAGATTTTTAATAAAGTATTTTCATGGGCTTCTAATAGTTCTTTTACTTGCGTGATTGTTAAACTTTTAGCCACCTTTTTTTTTTTTTTATAGAAAAAGAGCGTCTTATCTCGACGAAAGCTTTACGCAAAATTTATCAAAGGGTGCGGACGAATAGTCAGCACGTTGTTTTCTAGTAAAAAAATAATGTTTTTTAACTTTTGTTTTGAAATAATTAATAGAAAAATTCATATTAGGTTTAACAATTTTAACCCATAGATATGGACCACAATAAGAAACACAGAATTGATTATACTTATGCAGGCAAAAAGTGGTATTGAGACAATTATCAGTAAGTCAAATTTATTTTTAGATTTTGATACACAAAGATTTTGGAATACACAAGGAGATAAGTTTTCTTTACATTTAAACATAAAGCAAAAAATGTTATATATGTTTACGAAGTGAAGAACTATTTTGATTTGGCTCGATTACTCTACAATCTTTTTAGTGGAAGCCCTACTCAATGAAAAATCTTGGCTGAAAAAACTCGTATGTCTCTGAATAAAACCTTGCCATCCCAATGGAGTTCACACATTGAGGTTGTGAAACCGTAGGTTAAGCGACCTATGAATGTCCTTATATCTTTGCAGAAGCTTCGTTACTTCAATTTAACTGATGAACTATTAAGTAAACTAAAATCTCTTGAAAAATGAATTTAGTCATTTGAATTCATTATTATGACAACCTTTTGGTTCAAATCTCTTCACTCAAATCAGTGTCTCACTTCAATAAAAGTTATGGTTTTCAATCAGACTTTGGTTCAAAAGAGGAAAAAAAGAGAAAGATCCTTCACGAAAAAGCCAAGAACGAAGTTCATTTTTACAAAAATGAAAAGAAGCAGTTTGATGTGAACGTATTCAATACCGCTCTCAAATCTCTAATTCAATAAATAAGAGAAATTGTTTAAGCTGCAGAAATTTGACGAGTAGATTTTTGTTCGTACGGCTCTTAGCATCTGATTGTAAGTTGAGTGAAGAAGTTAATTCACCTAGACTAGAGGAAAAATGCAAAACTTTGGCGTAAATCTATGTGAACGATATAGATGAAAAGAAACTTATTAGAGTGGTTTGTCATCTAAGTACTCTGAGGCGCGCTAAATTTTTTGACTCATAAAATTTCTTACTTCAATAAAGATATTGAAAAAGACCTACCAAAAAGGTCTATATTCTCTTTTTGAATCAATATGCTATTTGCTATGGATTTTTAAGAGCTGTCATTTAGTGAGCTTTGTCTAGTTAAGACAACGCTAAGAATTATGATGACTCAAAACCAGCTTACCAATCTGCTTGTGAGACTATCTCACAAAATCTCATTGCTGCAAGGAAGTTTTTGCAAATTTTGCAATAAGTAAAGTTTAGGTAGTCAATTTCCTAGAAGAAGACCCTATAATAGTTATTGCCATTTAAGCTTACAGTTACTAGCAAATAATAAAGTCAATTACTCGTTTGTTTATCTATTTTTAAATTTTTTTTTCTGCACAGTGTTATAAAATGGGTTCTAACCTTGACTTTCTGACCCGAGAAAACCCTTTTGTGGAATGATACCCCACACTATGGGGATCACTTGGATATAAGTATTAAAATCAGATTACAACGTCCTGGCAAGTTATTGATGTTTAAATTTTCTGAATTTATTGATTACACACACATTCGAAATGACAGCTTGTTTTGCATTTTTACAGAAAGATATAATTTTAAATTCAAGTAAACAAACATACTGTAGCATAAAGAGCATTATGTTTTATGAAAACATAAAAAAAAGTTGAAAAATTAAAAGATATCAAGAAGATAAGCTTCCTTTATTACCAAACAAATATAATATTTTTTTATTCTTCTGTTTTTCTGTTTGACTTTTCATAAAAATTATTTTTAACTGTGAAAATAAGACAGTTTTTTAATTTCGGGAAAATTTCGGGAAAATAAGAATTTCGGGAAAAGCCATGATTTATTTACTTTATTCACGAGAGCAAAACTGCGCACATCTAATTTTACAAAAAAATGCCGAATACAGCAAAAAACCACCAAGACTGCAGGAAAACTGTCTGTTTTCTTTGCTTCAGTAAATGTCAGAGGGAACTGACACCTTTCCTAAAAGAAAAATGCCAAACAATACTCAATGAGAGGATCGATTTTAGTAATGACAAAGTTCCACTTGGAATTTGTGAAAAGTGTCGTTCTTGTTTAAGAAGAAAGGATTCTGGAGAACACATCAATCTCCCATCACTTTACAATTTTGAGACTATAAAAATTCGACCTCAAACTAGAGACACACAATGTGACTGTTTGATTTGTTCTGTTGGAAAACTGAGAAATAATGGTCAACAGAAAACTCAGCTTTTGCAGAGCTCAGCACAAAATACTCCATCTTCAACTGTCCAAAAACGATGCTCTGACTGTTTTTCAATTATTGGAAGAGGATTACCTCATCATTGCACAAAGGGCACTTTGCAAAATAACCTTGTTGCTGTTGCAACCAAGGATCCTGTTGCATCTGAACGAGTTGCTGCTCTTGTTGTTTCAAGTAAGGATTCTTCTCCACATGGCACTGTTCGATTGAGTCAACCACAAGGTGGAAGAATGCTTCCAATAATGCCAGGTAAAAGTTTAACTTTCATGAAAAGATATTTTAGAAATTTCGAAATTAAACAATATCTGCATTTATTTTAGGTTCCTCATCAGCTAGAAAACTATTTCCTCCAAACCCATCAATTAGTATAAAAGAACTTGTTCAAGTTCAGGCAAACACAGGGCTTTCAAACAATGGCATCAAGAGACTAGCTGCTACAATTAATCAGTCAACTTCACAACATATTGTTGAGAAAAACTATGCTGTAAAATTTGATGCAGTTAGTAAGCAGCTTTCTCACCATTTCACGAGTTCATTGATTAAAGATCATGCTGGATGTGGAAGGACTGTCATTCATTGCAAGGACTTCAAAGAGCTTAAAAATGAACTCATTTCTATGAGAAGCACATCAAACAATCATATTGTGAAAGTTGGAATTGACGGTGGGGGAGGATTCCTGAAAGTAAGCCTTGGAATTATTGAATTAAATCGTGAACCTAACACTCCCCCAGCAAAACTCAATTGCACAAACAAGTTTTTCAAGGACACTGGAGTTAAGCGGCAACTTATTATTGCTGTCTCTGAGGACCTGCAAGAAAACTACTCAAATGTGTCTCAAATTTTCGAATTGATCAATATGAGAGACTAAGATTTTGTTTTGTCCTGTGACCTAAAACTGGCAAATATAATTTGTGGTCTCCAAGCACACTCAAGTGCACACCCCTGCACCTGGTGTCAGTCAAGTGCAAAGGATCTTTTCAATCAAGGAAAATTAAGAACTTTCCAATCTCTTGATCATGTCTCACTTTTCAATGCAGCAGGATCAAACATCAAAAGAGCTCGTGAATACATGAATGTTTTTCATTCTCCTGTATTTGATCTTGCTGGTAGCACATTAGTTTTGGACTTCATACCGCCAATGGAGTTGCATATCCTTATTGGTGTTTTCAATCATCTCTTTGCTGCCCTACTAAAAGTTTTCCCTCAAGGAACTCTTTGGACTGATTCACTGCACATTAAACAACAGCCTTATCATGGAGGGCATTTTGCAGGAAATGAGTGCAGGAAGCTGCTAAAAAATATTGATCTTCTTCAATCTATTGTCGAGAAACACTCATGCTATGCTGCAATACCATTAGTTGATGTATTTCGAAAATTCAATGCAGTAGTGTATGCCTGTTTTGGATGCGTTCTTGATCCAAGTTATGTACAAAAAATTGAAGCTTTCAGAGTGGCTTATGTGGCACTGCAAAATGTTTCTGTGACACCCAAGGTTCATGCTGTATTTTTTCATGTGAAAGATTTCATTGACAAACACGGCCAAGCTCTCGGACTTTACTCAGAATAAGCAACAGAGGCAATGCATCACAACTTTCAAGTGCATTGGCAAAGGTACAAACGACCTAACCATCATCCTGAATACAGTAAAAAGTTGCTATGCTGCCTTGTGGACTTTAATAGTAAACATTGCTTGTGAAAAGAGCCATTTTAGAATGATTTTTTCTTGTATTAGAATATTTATTTTAAAGCATAATTTTCATTTTAGATACACGATAAACTCTCAGAATATGTCTTTTTGTTTCCCTAGTTCATATTTATTGGAATAACCTATATTTTGTACTATATTCTGTCGGTTTTTGACGGAAAACTCGAAAATTATGGTTTATGTTGGTTAAAACTGAAATTTGGCTTCTAAAAAAAAAAAAAAAAAAAAACAAAAAATCTTGTCGGTAAAATTTGTTTTTTTCATTTCCACCCCCCCCCCCCCCCCACGTCTTTGTCGTTCGGTACGGCCCTGTCAATAACTGCCAGGACGTTGTAATCTGATTTTAATACTTATATCCAAGTGATCCCCATAGTGTGGGCTATCATTCCACAAAAGGGTTTTCTCGGGTCAAAAAGTCAAGGTTAGAACCCATTTTATAACACTGTGTCTGTTTTGAAAAAAAAAAATAGTAGTCTCCAAGTAAAGTAGATCCATTCGGCCTTGGGAAGGCGAATTCAGTAAAAAAAGTTTAATTCTTTTAGCGTTTGGATTGGTAATCAAACTTTTGCGGATAAATTGATTATGATTGAGCGCAAGTGAAATTGTGACCCTTGGCGTTATAAAGAATCGCAGCGCGCCTTTTTATATATACATTTAGATATAATGCCAACTTAAAATATTGGGTTGTGCCAATCAGGGCCGCTCAGTGATTTTTTTTTCAGTCTATTTACCAGGTGCTACCAGGTGCTTTTTTCCTTTTAAGACCGTATACCATCATACCATATGTTAACGAATTCTGAAATCAAATACTGTAGCCAAATTATTTATAATAAATAATTGTAGCCAAAATCTTTACCAATCATCATTAAACTGTTCAATATGTCGATCATCATTTAATTATTTGATCTGCAAACTTCATGTAATATAGTTTTTAAAAGTAACTTTGCTTAAAAGCCTTGAACTGTAGAAGAAGTGTGAGTGCCGGTGAAAAGTGTTAATAGTGATTAGTGAAAAACAGTTGAATTAGTTCGATTTGTTATTATTAATTTTCCTGTTTTCAATAGAAGTTCAATCATTTTCCTAATTGTTTATTACTCATTTTAAAGTAAAAACGTTTAATTTAGGTTCAAAAAAAAAAAAAAAGGGCTTCAAAAAAAGTTGGACAAGAAAACCAGAACATACACTGAGTGTATGAAGAGTGTTGCTTCAAGAAAGTACCAAAAAAACCCGGCATTTATCTCCATTATCTCCATTATCTCCATTATCTCCATCATCTCTACGTTTGATTAAGTAGTCCTGGTAATAGCAAAATTTGTTTATAATTTGCTTTTACTTGTTTATAATCATATTCATAATTTCATTCCAAAAACAATTATAACAATTCCTTTTTAGAAGAGCCATATTACTAACAGTGTTGATGAAATCTCCTTCAAATCACTCTACCTCTCTACGTTCTTTGAAGTTGAAGATGATACCGAGTCGATACGCATTTTCTTTACAAATAGTAAAAGCATACCATGATTTTTAAAATTTTTTTTCAATTTAGGATCAAGTTGCAATTTAAATGGAAGATCAATCAGTTGAAAACAATACCGTTTAAGGGAAGAGAGGTTTATTCAAAGTCGAACGCAATCTAGTCATACTTTATGGACTACCTTTAAAACCCTGCACTTTTTCCTAGAAATTCTTTAAAATAATAGTTTCTGTATCCGTTTTTTACAAAACGTATCTAAACGGAGAGAAAATTAACAGAGGCAGGCTTGTCTGGAGTGGAACTGCCAAAGCTTACGTTTGTTTTCCCTGCTCTCTTTTTAGACAAGAGTTTTGGACCTGGTCTTTTAACATAAGGTGGAATAGCGAAATAAAAAATAGTTTATAAAAACTAGGAGAAAAGATTAAATAATACCAGTCTAATGTTCAGTCTCTGACAACTCTAACAACCAATCATTGTAGAGTAGCTTGTGCCGAAGGTAGAAAATCTGAAAAAAAGACAATATTTCTTTCCGTCTGCATTTTGCTTCGTATTTTCAATACAATCCCGGTTTCAGTGGTTGAAGGTTTAAGTGGCTGAAGGTTTCAGTAGCTGAAGGAAAGCCTAATTCAGTAAGCTTAATTTCATCTAAATCATTGTGATCAACTTGAAGAAAGGTTTTTTAAACTTATGGTGATTTTAATTAAACACGACCTCGCTAAGGCTTTATCGTTAGATGTCATCACAAGCTTCACGATAAAGAAAGCCCGAAAAGTGAAGTTAGTACAATCTGACCAGTCATAATTAACATTTTGTTGCTTAAATTTATAATTCCATTCAATTTAATTTATGTTTGATTTCTCGATTTATCATATATAAACAAGTTAAAATATCGAGTGTTGTAATGAACAACGATACTAAAATAATTGTTGATTTCATTAAATCTTAATGTAATAGTAGATTCACGACGATATAAAACTTATCATGCTTAATTCAGTATACGCAAGATGCCATAATTTGAGCGACCAACCAAAAATTGACCAGGCACGACAAAACCTCTGTTGGGGCCTGTTGCTAACATTGGTTTTTTGTTGTTAACGACGTCGTAGTTTTAACCAAAATAGTATGAAAACCACATTGGCTACCGTTTAGCTTTTTCTATGCTCAGCTTTTTAATTAATAAATAAAAAAATGACTAAATCTGATTTTAAAATAAACCAGATTAAAAACAGATTTTATTTAAAAAGTAAATAAATAAGAAAAAAATAAAAATTCAAGCCCTTTCCTAAAAATATATCATTAGACTAGATTTCCTATTAAACGAAACCAGGAATGTTTTTTGAGGAATACCTCAAAATAAGCAAACCAGATTTAAAAAATTTGGCTTAAAAATTATGTAGATGGTCGCTATGTGTTTTCAAACCAGCTATGTGTGTATTAAACACTCGGTGTAGTTAGGGCGATTTACAAATCATTTGAATTCTTTTATTTGAATTAGTATAATTTTATCAGCGTATCATGTCCAAATAAGAGCTTTAGATGTTATAATTTTTTTTGCTCAAGGTTTTTTTAATATTTAAAGAAACTTTTCTTTTTTTATTTAATTTTTAAAACCTTTTTACTACCCCTAATAGTGAATCTAAAGAACACCATTTTGGAGTCTTTAGTTCAATTAAGCTCGGTGTTAAAATGACCTTAGTTAAAGATCTTTTGAAAGATCTTTTGAAAAAGTACTAAATACTAAAAAATACTAAACACTAAAGATCTTTTGGAAAAGTTTCTTAACCCGCTATAGATCCTAGTTCTAATTGGTTCTGACCTATATTAACTATATATAGTTGTCAAAATACAATATTTCTATCAATTTTCAAAAAAAGGTACTAGAATTCCTACAAACAAAGAACTTATAATTATGGAAAACTGCCAACAAACGATCAGAACAGATCATATTATTAATTTATGATGTTCATCAAAAAAGTATTTATTTAAAATCTTATTCAAATTTGGACAAGCGATTGTAATTTTAAGAAGATTTTTTTAAATAAAAAATATTCGGCCTTTTTTCGCTGCAAACATTTATATTTAATATGTAAATGTATATGATACGTATAATATACCGCACACCCAGATCAAGGGTGCCACAAGTCAAAAAGTCTCAAACTAAGAAAATCACGGTTGAAGTTTTAAGTTTTTAATATTTTTTTCAACAAAGAGTGCCACTTGTATCTGTCATTTTGTAAACATTCGTTTTAGACTTGTGGTATTTTGTCACCATGCACAACACATAACATACTGTCAAATGACATTCATAACTCAATATCCATAGTTTTTGACTTGTGGCACCCTTGATCTGGGTGTACGTTATAAATGTATATCGTCGTTGGCCAGGTAATATCTCACTTGTGTAAAAAGCAAAATTTTACAGGAGACTGAAAAAACTATATATTTCAATGAAATGAGGTTTTAAAAGTAAGAGTAAAAAACAAATAACTAACAAATTATATTATAATTTGTTCATTTCATTGAAATATATAGTTTTTTCAGTCTCCTGTAAAATTTTGCTTTTTACACAAGTGAGATATTACCTGGCCAACGACGATATGATATATAATATATAAATATATATGATTGCGATATATGATACCGCAAAATTTATCATTTTAATTTTTTTCGTCTTTTCATGATTCACCGAACTGATCATTTAACGGAAATATGTCGTAGTCAACAAAATATCTTACAGACGCTATAATATTTTAAAATTGCCTTAAGGGGACAACCTCTTAAAAAATAATTTTTTTTTTATTTTTCTTTTCAGATAATTTAAAATTAAATTTATTAAGAAATTAAACGGTGAAAACCTTATTCAAAAATCACTTTTTTTATATAAAAATAAATGAAAACCACCAAAAATTACCTAGGAACGCCCCTAGTTACAGAAAAGTTGACAATAAAACACATCTAGTCTAGGTTTTTTTCCGGATTTTTTTACAGTTTAGTTAAAAATGCTTTTCACTATCTCTAAAGCCATGTTTTAAAACCACTTATTTGACACAAACTAGACATAGTTCAAAAAATTGCTTAACGAATTATTTGCGGAGCAAATCGAGATGCCCATTAGGGTGTGTCGATTTTCACATTTTTTTGAAATTTGATGATGGCTAGTATTTTTTTTTTGTAAATCAGTATGCAAAACATGAAAATATTTTTTATTTGGAAAAAAAAATCTTTTAAGCTACTTTTTTTCACCCTTAAACTATAATTTTATTGGACTTAGTTTTTATTCTTGAAACTGAAGTTTGCCGTAATCTCCGAAGAAGATCGCAATTATTTACCAAACCATGAAGTAAACTAAGATTTAACTTTGTTGGCAAAATCGTGCATTTCAAAATTTAGTTTAACAAACAACGTGTAAACAACAATTATATTTTAAAACACACTCTCCTTTTCGCAATATTTATATTATTTTCAGATTATGTAGGAATGATGAAATGTGTGTCTTACATTTTATTTTTAAAGCATTATAAATTGTAGATTTTTTGTTTGTTATTAAATTTTAATACCTTTCAAAAACTTGTGTATATATATATATATATATATATATATATATATATATATATATATATATATATATATATATATATATATATATATATATATATATAAACTTTTATTTCGAAAAATTTTTTATGTATATATTTATTTATATAATAAAAGTTTATATAAATAAAATTAATTTGTTTTGCAGAAAGATGGCTCAATGTTTTTAAAAAGTATTACTGTATCAGTAAAACGCCTCCGTCATATTTTTTTATTTGTAGATGAAGTAAAGTATTTTTAGAGCATAAACAATATTTTGAATCTTTTAAAAAAAATATATATATATAAATGTCATATACCACCAAAACCAGAAGTAAATCAGCTTGTCAACTTAGTAATTTGATTGGAAAGAGTTCAGAGTTTCTTCCATCAGAACTCCCAACTTCCAGAGATATTCTCAAGTATGGCCTATATTTAAGGGAGATTAGTGAAAAAAATTACAGAAACTATACTGTAGATCAGCTTGTAAAAGATATTATTCCAGGAATTTTGTTACAGTGGAAAAAAGCTAATTCTCAATTTATAAATCCAGTTATTAATTCTGAAAGAAGAATCAAATGTAAAGTAAAAGATTTGTGGTTATTGGCTGTTAAAGTTAGTAATGGCAATGTATCCTCACCAATTAGAAATATATTTATGGAAAAACTTGGTAAACTTTTTGATTTGTTTACATGCAATTGTAAAATACTTTTTTGCTTAGAGAATAATTGTGAAGAAAACTGTGACAGAAAAGCTCACATTGTATGTACTTGTAAAAAAGAAAAAAAAATTCCTCTTCTTGAGTTGTACTTTGTTAGATATCAAAGAGAAAAAGTTGGAACCAAAGCTATCCTTCAAATAGCTGGCATTGATCATATTGAAACTCGAAAACAAAATAAAAAAAAAAACGATTGTCAATAGAAAATCAGGTTTCACAAATAAAAAAATAAAAAATAGAAAAGGAGATTCTTAATCAAGAAAATGATTTTTTTTTCCCCAAGAGTGACTCGGACGAAGTCTGTGAAGATACAAATGATAAAATAAAAATTAATATTTCAAAAATGAAAAAAGTGAAAGAAAAAAGTATATTATATAACACAATGAATATAAAAAATATAGCATTAGCAAGCTTAAGGCATCATACAGGTTTAAGAGAAACTGCAGAAATAGCAACTGCTGCCCTTATTGATGCTAAAATTATCACTAAAGGAAACACTTCCTTAATTATTGACCACAACAAAGTTAAGCGAGCTCAAGAAAAAATTGGAAAAGAGTTGACCTTAAAACTCCAAAATGAACTTAACAATAATGGTTTGAGTTGTATTTTTTTTGATGGTAGAAAAGATGACACTAAAATTTTCTTTGATGTTGAAGGCAGAAAATTTCCAGGTTTAATAAAAGAAGAACATTATACTGTGTGCAGTGAACCTGGTGGAAATTATCTATTCCATTTTGTTCCTGAAGAGTCAGATTTAAAAAAACCTGCAGAGATAATTGCTGATCATTTAATCGAATGGCTTAAAGGAAGATGTTTACATTTGACATTGGAAGCTATAGGTTGTGATAGTACTAATTTAAATACTGGATGGGCAGGAGGAGTAATACAATGGGTTGAAAAAAAACTTAATAAAAAACTTGTATGGATTGTATGTGATCTGCACACTGGGGAACTAGGGTTAAGAAGTCTTATTAAGTTTCTTGATGGTCCTACTAAAGCCAGCAATCATTGGTCAGGACCGCTGGGTAAGATGTTGAATGATGCTACCAACCTTGAAATTAACCCAGAATTTTTAAAAGTGTGTGAAAACTCTCCACTTATCTACGTTAGTCCTGACATTATCAAAGATCTAAGCACTGATCAGAGCTATGCGTACCAAATTGTGACATCTATTAAAACTGGAGTTCTGCCTAAGAGACTTGCATTACTAGAAATCGGTCCTGTTTGTCATAGTAGATGGCTAACTACTGCTTTAAGGTTTTGCAGAATCTGGGTATCCAAACATGGGTTAACAGGTGACCTTTTAAATAGGTTGAAAATGATTGTTGAGTACATAGTAGGTGTCTATATTCCCAACTGGTTTAGCATTAAAGTAAATTCGTGCTGGGTGGAAGGACCAATAAACTTACTTAAACATATGCAATTACTAAAAAATCAAACTCAGGAGGTAATTGACATTGTTTTACCCACTTTCAAACGATCAGCATGGTATGCTCACCCTGAATCAGTTTTGCAAAGTATGCTCTGTAGTCAAATTGAAGATGAGCGAAAAGAAGCAGTTGATAAAATAGTTAAAATAAGAGGAGCAGGGAATGAGGCACTTCAATTTGGAGATAGATCTTTTAGGATTCGAAAGACTCCCGCCATCATTATGGAAGCAACCTGTTTGTCTGAACTTATAGACTGGAGTGATATTACTGAACCACCTCTAACATGTCATTTATCAATTGAAGCAGTTAAAGAATTTATTAACACTCCAATGAAAGTAACAATGTGGCCTTCCCATACACAATCTGTTGAAAGATGTGTAAAAATGACATCTGAAAGTGCTTGCCATGTCTTTGGTCAGGCCAGAAGAAATACTTACATTCAAGGTCAAGTTGCTAGCAGAGAATTAATGTCCAATAATTCTAGTAAGAAAGACATGGTAAACCTCATTAAAAAAAATTAGTTGCAAACTATTATTTAATCATCTTTAGTTAGATAACTATATCTTGGACTTGTTTTTTTTTATGAAGTAAATATAAACATATGTGTGTATAAAAAACTTGATGTTCTACTTTTTACTTTAAAATCTAAACTCTTTTTAATTAAAATAATGAGCTGATATACGTTTAGTTTTTGGTATTACAAATGTATATATATATATATATATATATATATATATATATATATATATATATATATATATATATATATATCTATATTATATATATATATATATATATATATATATGTATATATATATGTATATATATATACATAAATATATACATAAATATATATATATATATATATATATATATATATATATATATATATATAAATATGTATATATATATATATTGGATTTTACATATGTATATACATATGTATGTATTTTTTTATTGTTTTTTTATGACTTGTTTTGTTATTTTAAATTTTATATCTTGGACTTGTTTTTTTATGAAGTGAATAAAAACATATGAGTGTATAAAAAACTTGATGTTCAAAAAGTATTAAAATTTAATACCGAGACATTATGAGTTGTAGTTTTTTTAACTTGTAAAACACACAGTTAAAATAAACAACTTTAAATCATCAATCCTATATAATCCAAAAAATATAAAATTGCGAAAAGGAGAGTGTATACTTCAAAAATATATTTGTTATTTAATGTTGTTTAATAAACTAAATTTTGAAATGGCCAATTTTATGAACTAAGTTAAATTTTAGTTTACTACATGGTTTGGTAAATAAATGCGATCTTCTTCGGAGATTACGGCAAACTTCAGTTTAAAGAACAAAAACTAAGTCTAAAAAAATAATAGTTTAAGGGTGAAAAAAAGTAGCTTAAAAGATTTTTTTTCCAAAAAAAAAATCATTTTCTTGTTTTGCATACTGATTTACGAAAAAATAATACTAGCCATCATCAAATTTCAAAAAAAAGTGAAAATCGACACACCCTAATGCCCATTCAGCCCCTCTTATTACTAAATTAAAACTGGACTCACAAAATAATAGAAGAGAAAAGCATGTTGCTGAGCTTGTTCGTTCTATTATAACTAGGGATTGTCCTCCAGCCTTTTACGACCGATTTGAAGATCGTACCGAGGGGGAAACTCGTAAAGAAATCCACTATCATATTAAAATCGGTCAGAGACGATTTGTTGCAACTGGCCATCAGATATTGAATAATAGTTGAACAAACTGAGAAAGAAATAAAAAATGACAAAAGTTATAAAAAAATATATATATAAAAAAACAGAACAAAAATAAATAAAAAAATACAACAAAAACAACTCGAGGAGCGGAAGAAGGATCGGTTATTTAAACTATTGTAAATAATACTCTTAACTTAACGTCACTGTATCCAGCTCTTACCCAGTATAAAAAAGAAAGTATAATAATAACAACAATAAACATAGTGTGCTAAAATTAGTCATCTTTTCAAGCTTCTGCTTGAAAACTAAAACTCAAAGAAAAAACTTGAAAACTAACTCAAGCTTTCTACATAGTTAAATAAAAATAGACAAGTCTAAAACAGAATATAATAGTGATAGAGTTGAATTTTCTAGTTAAAGTCTTCGAAAACGTATATGTACATTTTCTGGTTTCAAAAAGCAAGAAAAATATGTAAATATTGGTGTAAATAATGTTAATAGTAATAATGTAAATATGGTAGGCTCTGTAAATATTGAAAGTTAAAGTGCATTTGAAAGTGTATCATAAAAAAAAGTGAAGCAAGTAATGGTATGAAGTGGAAACTCAAAATGTGTCAGTGGCTACAGGTTTATTGATATAGAAATTCTTGCTTCAATTTTTGATAAACTTAGGTGTCAAGAATGTTTCACAATCACAGTTGTCGTTGAGCGAAAATAAAAAGTCTTGCAAGGGATATGCATCAAATTTATCTTTAAATTGTGTTTGTGGTTTCAAATAAGACTTTGACACATCAAAAAATGTAGCAGGGTTTTATATTAATAAAAGATTAGTGAATGTCATGAGAAAACTTGAGAACATTATCAATTAAAAATGGGAAGGTTTTAGATGTTGAAGCATTATCTAGGAAATGTAAAATGTGTGACAAAAAATTAAGATGTTGTTAATTCAAAGTAGCAGCAAACAGCAGCAGAAAAAAACCCACACGTTTGCATTTAAAACTATGAAGGATCAGCTGGTGGAATGGAAACAGATGGGGCAATAAAGATATTTAATCGCTCTTTACAGAAATTTAGTTTACTGTACACAGAATACTTGGGCGATGGTGATAGCAAAGCTATACTATTGTCAAAAACACCTACAAGGGTACTGAATTAATTAAACTGGATTGTATCGTATATTTTCAAAAGCTTTTTCAATAATTATTTTGATATTTGCATCAGACAAAATTGTGGCGCCCTTGAAGATATGAGATCTTCAGCCTTGGCAAGTTTATTTCATGTAGCATCTTTGAGCAAAAATAATTGGCATTACCCGCATTGTCCCACAGGTAAAGACAATTGGACTTGGTTAATTCAAAGTTGTTTCGCTTACGCAATTGAAATTTAGACTCTATGATGCTATTGGTACCTTTAATATAAGATTAAAGTCTAGTATCCTTATATTTGAAAGACTTAATATCATACCAGGACAGTATACTATTTCTGGATGCAATTACTTGAACCAGAGAAGAGTTAGGATGTCGGAGTATAAAAATCATGACACCATCAAGAAACAAAGGAAGATTTTAAGAAGCAGCAAGCATAACAAATCTGAGAAACTTGAACAAAAATAAGGGAACATGGGGCTGGTGTTCAAAAAATAAGGTAACATGGGGCTGGTGTTCAAAAATAAGGGAACATGGGGCTGGTGTTCAAAAAAACAAAAAAATACTATCAATATGCCCTTTTTATTCTATATTATTTGTATTTTTGTTATTTTATAATATTTTTCATCACAGTTTCAACTTATTTGGCATTTTTTTCAGAACGCGTGTTTTTAATCTCCTGGCAGAATCTTGAGAACCGCTTGACCGATTTTAATGAATATTTCAGGGAGTATTCCTCTCATAAAGATGTATGTAATAAACAGACAACTTTTTAAAAAGTTTTTTAAACTAAAGAAATTAAAGAAAACGTTTATCATTTTTGTGCTAAAATGTTTGCCAAAATTAAACAGGCCTACCGCCTGACAGAAAAGTTGTTTGAAAAACTGTTGCAAAAAAAGAAGTTGGAAAAAAATCAGCTGAAAGTACCATTCTAATTGACTGCAATCTTTGCGAGGGTGAAGACACTAATTTGAAAACTTTTCCTTAGTTACTGTGTTACCATGGCAACTTTTATTAGGAACATGTAATAACTTCGATAATGCTATACTTTAGAAAATAAATTTTTGAAGGGTTTTCTCCTTAACTACTCCGGAGCATGGCACACGAAACATTTTCCTTTAGCGCGATTTTCTGCCAGCCCTCCTTTTAAGTCCAATAAAAATGTAAACGCGCTACGTCACTGGTGCGATCATTAAAATTATATATTTTATGAGTTTTCTGTTACAACATCGACAAATATATATTTTCAGCGAAATTATTACATAAACTTACATATAAAGACAAAACAGTTATATTAAAGTAATATAATAAAATATAATGTAGTAATATAATACAGTACAGTATGTACAGTAAAATATAGTATGTAATATAGTATAATATAATATAGTAATATAATACACTGTATTATACAGTGTATACAGTATATACTGAGGTCAAAAATCATCAATGTATATACTGAGGTCAAAAATCATCAATACTAAAACAACTTAATAATACAGCTGGCTTTTTCTTATATTATTGTATTTTACTAGTAAAATACAGTAATATAATAAAAAGCCAGCTGTATTATCAAGTTGTTTTAGTATTGGTGATTTTTGACCTCAGTATAAATAAAAATATGTTAGTTGAGAATTAAAAAAAAATAAATAAATTTCAAAGTTTTTCCATCAGTATAGTTTGTTATTTTAGATAAGGTAGCATTGGATCTGTTTAATATATGTGATAAATCGTTTATGTGGTATTTCCAGGTTAAGCTTTCATTTATTTCTATTCCAATATATTTTATAAAATTTTGTGGGAGAAGTTAACTATCATTTATTTTAATCCTGAATTGAGTGTCTATATTATTGTGTCTTGGTTTGAAAATTGTTTATATGTACTATACATAATATATAAATGTTAGATAAGCGTTTTTTTACTAATCTCTTACTGCTCTGTTTTTTAAAAACATTGAGCACTTTTTTTCTTGTATATCTTCTACAGTCTGTTTCCCCTTCAACAGGTTTATTAGAATGAATGTCTAAATATCAAATTTTATATTGTAAAAATATAGAAAAAATATTTTATAGAAACTTGGGAATTGTTAAATTAATTTTATAATAACTTTAGTTATGTTGCAACAAGGAAGTTACATCAGCTAAATTATTTTTCAAAAAAATTATTTTTCAAAAAGAATCTGGATAATTTTAGCATGCTCATTCGTTTTTGTAATTTTTTAAATGGTGCTTATTTTCATGCCTGCATTTAAAAATTATTTCAAATTTTTTTCTCAGAAAAGTTTCTTGATCCATGTGGGAAATTATTTCAAATTTTTCTTGCAAACATAGCATATATTTTTTAGAAATATTATTATAGACAATTATAGTTTTGTAAATAGACCAGTTTGTTTTTAATTTTTTCTTTTTCTATTTTAAAATCTGCACTTTGTATTTATATCAAAAGCTTGGTGTGGTACTTTTGATATAAAGATAAGTTGCTACTTTTTTTGCGGTGGATGATAAATATTAATTTAATATTTCTATGTATTGATGGTCAATTGTTTTTAATATTTGATGGTCAA